>NC_042960.1:19895455-19942955 GCF_901001165.1 Salmo trutta | reverse complement strand
GTGTGTGTGTGTGTGTGTGTGTGTGTGTGTGTGTGTGTGTGTGTGTGTGTGTGTGTGTGTACGTGTGTGTGTACATGTACGTGCATGAACCCTACGTCCTGTGTATCCTCCTACAGGAGTGTGTGAATATGTGTGTGTGTGTGTGTGTGTGTGTGTGTGTGTGTGTGTGTGTGTGTGTGTGTGTGTGTGTGTGTGTGTGTGTGTGTGTGTGTGTGTGTGTGTGTGTGTGTGTGTGTGTGTGTGTGTGTGTGTGTGTGTGTGTGTGTGTGTGTCCAGCCGTTGCATTGCCTAACATATAGATAGTGTCTCCGTCCACAGGCTGGGGCTGTGTGGTATAGTGTAGCAGGAATCAATCATGAAGGAGCAGCTTCAGGGGAGCACACACTGACTGGCAGAGGGCAATTTGTCTCATTTAACTGTTGCCTACCTACTGGAATCAAATTAGCTTTGCTCTTTTTGCTTTCTGAAAGCCAAACTGTTTTACATAAAAAGCAAAGTAGATCGAATTACCATAACATGTACCTTTGCAGAGAAGGTAACATTGGCACAGTAGAGGGAGCGGTTGGAATTCATTGAACAAGAGCCCCTGCCAATGCCACCATTGCATTCTTATCCAGATATTTGGAGGTTCTAGCCAGAAACCCCATTTTATGGTTCACTTTGGAGATCTCCCCTGTCAGATGGCTATCTAGCACACATCCAAGATAATTAACTGAGTTTACTTATTTTTTATTTCACCTTTATTTAACCAGGTAGGCCAGTTGAGAACAAGTTCTCATTTACAACTGCGACCTGGCCAAGATAAAGCAAAGCAGTGCGACACAATGGATAAACAAAAGTACAGTCAATAACACTATAGAAAATCTGTATACAGTGTGCAAATTATGTAAGGAGGTAAGGCAATAAATAGCCCATAGTGGCGAAGTAATTACAATTTAGCAATTAACACAGGAGTGATAGATGTGCAGATGAGGATGTGCAAGTAAAAATACTGGTGTGCAAAATAGCAAAAAAAACAAAAAAAAACAAACATGGGGATGAGGTACAGTTGAAGTCGGAATTTTACATACATCTCAGCCAAATACATTTAAACAATTCCTGACATTTAATCCTAGTAAAAATTCCCTTTCTTAGGTCAGTTAGGATCACCACTTTATTTTAATAATGTGAAATGTCAGAATAATAGTAGAGAGAATGATTTATTTCAGCTTTTATTTCTTTCATCACATTCCCAGTGGGTCAGAAGTTTAAATAAACTCAGTTTGTATTTGGTAGCATGGCCTTTAAATTGTTTAACGTGGGTCAAACGTTTTGGGTAGCCTTCCACAAGCTTCCCACAATAAGTTGGGTGAATTTTGGCCCATTCCTCCTGACAGAGCTGGTGTAACTGAGTCAGGTTTGTTGGCCTCCTTGCTCGCCACGCTTTTTCAGTTCTGCCCACAAATTTTCTATAGGATTGAGGTCAGGGCTTTGTGGTGTTCACTCCAATACCTTGACTATGTTGTCCTTAAGCCATTTTGCCACAACTTTGGAAGTAGGCTTGGGGTCATTGTCTATTTGGATGATGTCATGCCCATGATGTCAAGCAAAGAGGCACTCAGTTTCAAGGTAAGCCTTGAAATACATCCACAGGTACACCTCCAATTGACTCAAATTATGTAAATTAGCCTATCAAAAGCTTCTAAAGCCATGACATCATTTTATGGAATTTTCCAAGCTGTTTAAAGGCACAGTCAACTTAGTGTATGTAAACTTCTGACCCACTGGAATTGTGATACTGTGAATTATATGTGAAATAATCTGTCTATAAACAATTTTTGGAAAAATTACTTGTGTCATGCACAAATGAGATGTTTGTTAACAAGAAATGTGTGGAGTGGTTGAAAAACGAGTTTTAATGACTCCAAAGTAAGTGTATGTAAACTTCTGACTTCAACTGTAGGTAGTTGGTTGGATGGGCTATTTACAGATGGGCTGTTTACAGCTGCAGCGATCGGTAAGCTGCTCTGACAGCCGATGCTTAAAGTTAGTGAGGGAGATATGTCTCCAACTTCAGTGATTTTTGCAATTCGTTCCAGTCATAGGCACTGAGAACTGGAAGGAAAGGCGGCTTTGGGGATGACCAGTGAAATATACCTGCTGGAGAGCGTGCTACGAGTGGGTGTTGCTGTGGTGACCAGTGAGCTGAGATTAAGGCGGAGATTTACCTAGCAAAGACTTATAGATGACCTGGAGCCAGTGGGTTTGGCGACGAATATGTAGCGAGGACCAGCCAACGAGAGCATACAGGTCGCAACGGTGGGTAGTATACGGGGCTTTGGTGATAAAACGGATGGCATTGTGATAGACTGCATCCAATTTGCTGAGTAGAGTGTTGGAGGCTATTTTGTAAATGACATCGCTGAAGTCAAGGATCGGCAGGATAGTCAGTTTTACGAGGGTATGTTTGGCAGCATGAGTGAAGGAGGCTTTGTTGCGAAATTGGAAGTTGATTCTAGATTTAATTTTGGATTGGAGATGCTTAATATGAGTCTGGAAGGAGAGTTTACAGTCTACCCAGACACCTAGGTATCTATAGTTGTCCACATATTCTAAGTCAGAACCGTTCAGAGTAGTGACGCTATGCGGGGCGCGGGTGTGGGCAGCGATCGGTTGAAGAGCATGCATTTAGTTTTACTAGCGTTTAAGAGCAGTTGGAGGCCACGGAAGGAGTGTGGTATGGCATTGAAGCTCGTTTGGAGGTTAGTTAACACAGTGTCCAAAGAAGGGCCAGATGTATACAGAATGGTGTTGTCTGCTTAGAGGTAGATCAACGAATCACCAGCAGCAAGAGCGACATCACTGATATATACAGAGAAAGAGTCGGCCCAAGAATTGAACCCTGTGGCACACCCATAGAGACTGCCAGAGGTCCGGACAACAGGCCCTCCGATTTGACACACTGAACTTTATCTGAGAAGTAGTTAGTGAACCAGGCGAGGCAGTCATTAGAGAAACCAAGGCTGTTGAGTCTACCGATAAGAATACGGTGATTGACAGAGTCGAAAGCCTTGGCCAGGTCGATGAAGACGGTTTTTTATCGATGGTGGTTATGATATCGTTTAGGACTTTGAGCGTGACTGAGGTGCACCTGTGACCAGCTCGGAAACCGGATTACATAGCGGAGAAGGTACGTTGGGATTTGAGGTGGTCGGTGATCTATTTGGCTTTCGAAGACTTTAGAAAGGCAGGATGGAGATAGGTCTGTAACAGTTTGGGTCTAAAGTGTCTCCCCCTTTGAAGAGGGGAATGAACGTGGCCGCTTTCCAATCTTTAGGAATCTCAGACTATACGAAAGCGAGGTTGAACAGACTAGTCAAAGGGGTTGTGACAATGGCGGCGGATAATTTTAGGAAGAGAGGGTCCAGATTGTCTAGCCCAGCTGATTTGTAGGGATCCAGACTCTGCAGCTCTATCAGGACATCAACTGTCTGGATTTGGGTGAAGGAGAAGCGGGGGTGGGCTTGGGCCAGTTGCTGCGGGGGTGCAGAGCTGTTGGCTGAGAATTTCCATGATCTAACTTATTTTTGTTGTTGAGGAATTACCCTTGCAAGTTTTAGTTCACTGGGAAAACACCCTAGTTCAACAGACACATTCACAATGTGAGTTACACAGGGGGTGATAACTACCGCAGCATCCTTTAGAAATCTGGGAGGAATGTTGTCATGGCCATTTAATTTGGAATGGTCAAGTTCTTTCAGCTTCTTTACCACAGTTAACTCAGACTTGAATCCCCTTGCTGTGAGCAAAACTATTGGACTTGACTTTCCCCATAACAATCTGACTGACAAGGTAACTTGCTAACTAATGTATTAGCTATAGTCGTAAAATAGCTATTCAGACTGTCTGCAGCAACCACAGTCTTGTCTGATGTGACCGTTCCTCCAAAGTCCAAGCTAAGACTTTGGTTACGGTAACAGATTCAAGCCCAAAGCTCAAACAGCTTCATACACTATTCTCAAATATGTTGTCATTAAAATAATCTATCATGGCCTTCTCTATCATCCTGTTAACCTAATTTCTTAGAGTTTATAAATAATATAATCTGCCCTGGATTTCCTGAACTCCAGAAAGCGTTCATTTCTAATCTTAATTGCCTTTAAATGTTATTGTTTATGTCACATTTGTCGTATGATGAAGGAGCCCAAGGCGCAGCATGTGTATCGTTCCACATTTTATTATAACTGTGAAACTATGCAAGACAAACAAATAAACAAATAAACAAAAACAACAAACTGTGACAAAGAGGTGCAACATACACTAACTCAAAATAATCTCCCACAAAACCTAGTGGGAAAAACAACAACTTAAATATGATCCCCAATTAGAGACAACGATGACCCGCTGCCTCTAATTGGAGATCATCCCCAAAAAACTAACAACATAGAAATACAGAAACTAGAACCACACAACATAGAAAATTAAAACTAGACAAAACCCCCTGTCACGCCCTGACCTACTCTACCATTGAAAATAAAAGCTTTCTATGGTCAGGATGTGAGAGTTTATCCATGGTTCTGTTCTTTGCTTAGTTCTAACATTTTGTTCTGGAGCATGCTTGTCTACAGCATCTAAAAACAATCATTTAAAATTGCCCCAGGCATTTTCCACCTCATTACAATTTAATACAGCAGACCAGTCCAATTTGCTCAAACAATGAACAAAAACATCTGCACTATAGTTCTTCATAGACCTCATTTTTATTGAGTTATGGCAATTAAAAACAGTTTTATGAACCTTCCTTGTACAGAAAATGATGGAAGGATCACTGAGCCCATATACAACCCCACTGTTTGATGTCTTTGATCTATCCCACACCAACACAAAGTCAATGATGGTTTGGGTAGAAGGACAGACCCTGGTGGGCTCATTAATCAGCTGGTGTAAAGAAAACAGATTACAAAAATTCTTAAGAGCTTTTAAAGTAGCATTGTCCTTTTTGAGCATGCCTGTATTACAATTAAAATCACCATTAACAATAACCTTTGATTTACCAAAATCTGCACAGTTGGAACAAGTCTCCTCCAACAATTCATAAAACGTATGCTGTTCTGGTGGTCTGTAACAGGTTCCGACTATAATGGGTTTGCATTTTGGTAATATAATGTCCAACCACACAGCTTCAATCTGATCTGTAGTTAAGTCATGGCTTAAATCTGATCTATAGTTGAACCCAATATCTGATCTTACATAAATACAAACTCCTCCGCCTTTGCGACTGCAGTCTCTTCTAATTACTACATAATTTACAACTTCAATCTCAGCGTTTTTTTATCGAACCATCTAGCCATGTTTCAAAGTCCTCCTGCCTTACAGTTACCGGAGTGTAGGGGAATTTCCTCGATCTTAGGAAGAAGGCTTCTAACGTTGAGATGAAGGATGTGTAGTCCTCTCGTAGAAAACACCTTTTCTAGAGTCAAGTACTCCTCATCTGTTGAAACTGTCAGCTAAAATTGTTCACTTGAGATGAGTGTTGACTCTCTGCAATCCAATCGCTGCAGTGAAGCTCCATCCAGGATTCGCCCTGTCATCTGACCTAGGGATTGCCTTTCAGGTCCTCTGACCCTATCCCCGTTTCGTTCCACATCCATTCGGCACAACAGACTGTCTCGTCCGGGGCCTCACTCGGCATCCTTGCCTGGTCGCCCCGTCGCACTCAGACAGCAGATGGAAGCAGGAGGATTAGGTTGGTTGTCAGGATCAAGGTCTGTAAATTCTCTGTTTATTATGCATACCTGAAAGAGAGGGCTCCTACCCTTCTGGCTTTCTCCATTGTAGCATGCCACTGCTCCAATGGATTCATCGCTAGAAAACGGGCCGGGGAACTGATGAACATGTCCAGACAGTAAGGGGCATAGAGTAATTAAGAGGTTTCCACCATCTATTTGGCGATTACCTCCGACCTTAATCGCCCTTTTGGAGGGACTGTGCCAGCTGAGATATATTCAAACGTGTTAAATAGGGTGTATTTGGCTTTGTGCCAATCTGGTCTTCGAGCCTGCTCTTCTGATTAAAACCGCATACCTTGTTGACAGGACATCAACGTGATGTACAAAAAGGGCCAGTATCTATTAATGTTATATATAAAATCGTAAATTAAACACTGCCAACACGCCAAACTTTACAGCTGCCGTCTTGGATGGCGATCATGTATATCCAGACTTACAGACTTATAGATCTGTTTGTTCTGTATAGCCAATGACCACATGAGTTGGCTGTACAACACCATAACAGATCTGGGACTAGGCTATATATTCACAACCATTTGAAAAATGTTTAACACATTCAATGTAATGTTTGCATTTGATATATCTAAGCAAGTGTTAGCCTCACCTACATTACAAGTGTTGAGTGACAGGTGTATAGACATGCTTGCAATTTTCAACTTCGCCACATGGAGTCACTACAATACAAATTTAATTCAGCTACCGGTCTACCTGTGGTAAATTTACAGCACATCATGCCCTGTAAAGTTGTCTGCATCACAGGAGGTTGGTGGCACATTAATTGGGGAGGACAGGCTCATGGTAATGGCTGGAACGGAATATGTGGACTGGTATCAAATAGATCCAACACATGCCTAAACTCACATGGTTTCCATGTGTTTGATACCAATCCATTTGCTCCGTTCCAGCCATTATTAGGAGCCGTCCTCCCCTCAGCAGCCTCCTGCCTCCATACTCGGTTCACTTGAAAAATGGGAAAAAAGTGGCAATAGTACTGCTTGTCCATCTTGAGACGCCGTAGCCAGTCCAAATGAATCTAAGATAACTCAATAAATCTGTCATTCACCTGGATGTTTTTGCCGAGGAGCTCTTAGTCGCACAATTTTACATCTAACTAAGATGTTTGGTGCAGTATTTCTCAAGTGGAAAAACGTGCATGAAAATGAGTCATGAAGAATCCCTACTGTTGACCAATCACAGACGAATCGGCATAGACTTAGCTATCAAACTTTGGCTTACCACTGAGAAAAATGTAGTCTCAAACCGTCGTTAAAAAAAATAAAAAAAATAAAAAAAATGTCATCATAATATATGCACAAACTGTTCCGAACTGTTGAGGGTGGGAAGCATGCAGACGCCTTAAGAGTACCACAAACTGTTCCAAACTGTTTAGGGTGGGAAGCATGCAGACGCCTTAAGAGTACCACAAACTGTTCCAAACTGTTTAGGGTGGGAAGCATGCAGACGCCTTAAGAGTACCACAAACTGTTCCGAACTGTTTAGGGTGGGAAGCATGCAGACGCCTTAAGAGTACCACAAACCACATGGTATGCTAGCCAACCCAAAAGATAACACATGAACGATATTTTTCGGTTGCACTACAACCTACTAAAAGTCCCGTGCACAACCACTTTACACTTCAGGCATAATACAGTCATGACAGGGAATACTATCAGATCAACTAACCAAAAATGCATTAAAAGCTGCTAATGTATTCAAAGCCACGCTTCTAACTATAATGACAATAATATATGCCCAATCAATCACACCAATGACATTAGATTTTATTACTTTTTCAATATTCTCCCGAAATATATTTCCTACTTATTAGTATGTAACTTAAAGGGGGTGGCAGGTAGCCTAGTGGTTAAGAACGTTGGGCCAGTAACCAAAAAGGTTGCTGGTTTGAATTGCCGAGCAAGGCACTTAACTCTTGTTGCTCTGGATAAGAGCATCTGATAAACGACTACATATCTAATGAAGAATGTTGAATTGCACTAATCCAAGAACTGTTAACTTTCAGTCCATGTATAGTCAGTATGACAACAAACAGTCAGTCGCCCTCTCACATTTCACAGTAAGCGTCGGACCCTCGAAAAGTGTGTCATAGTATAGACCTAGCATCAGTTTAGCCTTTTAGAGCATAATGAATACGATGACATGGACATGGGGGAGCTGATTCTAGATCAGCACTCCTACTCTGAGATGGGCACTGCTCTGAATTCAATCCACTGTGATCAGTCTAATGTGTATTTATAGTCGTTGGCCACTAGGTGAGAGCATTTAGTCATATTTCTCTAAGCAGCAGAAACCATTCTGGAATTAATCCACCGTTTGAAGCCACTTCTTTGTACAAGTTAGCAATAATATTTAGGAATATGCTTGTAATATACGTATTCCTCCAGTGCTGCCAGTGTGTGTACTTAAAGGGAAGTTAAATGAAAGATTACATACAGAGATGAATGAAAACAGCAAAGTTTCATGGCACCCTATTCCCTATATAGTGCTCATAGGACTCTGGTCAAAAGTAGTACACTAGATAGGACATACACCATAATGTATACAGACTTATCTGCTGAGGTGGCATTTGTTCAGCTTGTAAATTACCTGCCTCAGAGTAATCCTTTGATCAAATAGCGATGTTTGAAAATGCTCAGCCATACGCAGGTGAATTAAGTAATCTGTCGAAGTTACTGTTAATCATATCATCACAAAGGAAATAACAGACGATATGCAATATGCATGTGATGGTATTGCAGGCTGTGTTGGGGAATCAAAAGACTGAAGAGATGAATATGGGAAAGTCAGTCCCACACACCTGAGGTGGGAAACGGAAGTGTGTTTGTGTGTCTGTTTGTGCGTCTGTGTGTGTGTGTGCGTGCATGCGTTAGTGTTTGTGTGCCTCTGTGACTCTCTCTCCCTTTGCAAATGTTAGTTGAATAATTCATGGCCTGATATAATTGTTGGCTGCGGTTGCAGGTAGAGCTTTATCACGTTGTACGTCATTAAAAGGGTGTCCAAAAAAATAAATGATGAAAGCAGAGGCAACAGAGACAACCCAAGCAGTTTGTTGAAAAAGAAGGCAAAAGTCTGTGTGGTGACGTGGTGTGAAGTGTGATGACGTGGTGTGAAATGTGATCACGGAAGGTGAGAGCATATCAGTGGATGGATTCAGTGGTAATGTCAGTTAGTGGCATTCACTGTTCTGTCTCTCTGTGCAAGTCCATGGGTGTACAGAACAGTAGAGTAACTCAAGTGTAAAGTACTCTGTACAACTGTCAAACAAGTGTCAATACAATACAATAATCCCTTTCTAAGACGCTTTGCCAGAACGGTTGCCCTTTGAAAAACACATGGATACAAGGCTAATACTTGTGATGTAGCCACAGAGAGAGGAAGGGAAGGAAACGGAAACCACTGCCTGGGACCAACCTGGGCACAGCCTTAGAAATACACCACAGCCAGACTCACAGCCTTGCAGACACCTTAGAACTCAATACAACGCTTCCGACTTCCTCACGGGGCTGAGGAGAGCCAAATTGGTTATGGTACTCACGTCAAACTCGTTGAGGGCCGCGGCCAGCTCGCCGATGCCAGCGTGGCCGTGCTTCTCGTCGCCGGGCGAGGTGGCCTGGGCGGCGCTGCTGATGCCCCCGATGGCCTCCTGCACCTGCTTGAAGACGTAGTCGCGGTTGGCGCGCGTGGCTGCCACGTCCGGGTGGCGCAGGAAGGCCTGCGAGGCCGTGTAGAGCATGGTGGCGTTCTTCTTCAGGGCGCCGCGCGCCGCCGCCATTTCGTCCCGGCATTGGGGGTCTTTCAGCTCCTGAAGACGAGACGGGTGAGTTAGGAAATGTTATATACTGGTCAGGAAATGTTATATACTGGTCAGGAAATGTTATATACTGGTCAGGAAATGTTATATACTGGTCAGGAAATGCTATATACTGTTTAGGAAATGTTATATATTGTCAAGAAAATGTTATGGTTAGGAAATGTTATACACTGAGTTTACAAAACATTAAGGACACCTGTTCTTTCCATGACATAGACTGACCAGGTAAATCCAGGTGAAAGCTATGATTCCTTATTGATGTCACCTATTAAATCCTCTTCAATCAGTGTAGATAAAGGGGAGGAGGCAGGTTAAAGAAGGCTTTTTAAGCCTTGAGACAATTGAGATGTGGACTGTGTATGTGTGCCATTCAGAGGGTGAATGGGCAAGATTGCCTTTGAACAGGGTATGGTAGTAGGTGCCTGGCGCACCGGTTTGCATCAAGAACTGCAGCGCTGCTGGGTTTTTCACGATCAACAGTTTCCTGTGTGTATCAAGAATGGTACACCACCGAAAGGACATCCAGCCAACTTGATACAACTGTGTGAAGAATTGGAGTCCCTGTGGAACGCTTTCAACACCTTGTAAAGTCTATGCCCTGACGAATTCAGGCTGTTCTGATGGCAAAATTGAGCGGTGCAACTCAACATTAGGAAGGTGTTCTTAATATTTGGTATACTCAGTGTATATTGGTTAGGAAAGGTTGTATACTGTTTAGGAAACGTTATATGCTGTAGGAAATTTTGTATAATTGTTAGGAATTGTTATATCTGTTAGGAAAATGTGATATACTGGTTAAGAAATGTTATATTGCTTAGGAAATGCTGTACTTGTTAGGACATGCTACATATACTCAGACCAGACCTCAGCACAGGTCATATAGTAAACCTGCAGAATTTGACTAACATACTAAACTTAGTTGACTTTTGTTTTGAAGCAGTATTGTAATTGATTTGAAAAGTTTGAGGTACTGTCACTTTGTTTGAAATCACTCTCAAGATATTATCTAAACGAAGGCTGAATATTTCATTAAACACACTCAAATGAATCGACACATACCATTATTGTGGGCATAAGATATGTGTTGATTGAAAGTTCAACCTTGAGGCTTTAAATTGCATGGGCTTCATTCAATAAGTCTACGCGTATTCTGTTCACACATCATAAAGCCTTGATAGACAGACCTTCTTGATATAAAGACATACATTTTATGTGAAGCCAGTCCCCTTGAAGAGTGCAACCTGCGTGACCCAACAGTTCCGACTGAGAGTGTAACACATTACCTATTACAGATTTCCTGTCAAAACTCTACGTATGCATTATTAAGAGTTCTCCTTCTAAGAAAGGTAAAGAGCACTCCCTGAAAGATGTGCCACTTCCAAAAAGTACCCAAACTTAATCGAGCTTTAAGAAGGCACTAAAAGACATTAACAATTTCCCCTGAATTCCAAATTATTTTCCCATGGCAATGATTTAAGAGGCATTTCCAGGTACGTGGAGATGTGAGTCAACCAACCGAGAGACGGCAGCTCAACTCTTCCCGCACGTGTCCCAAATGGCACCCTGTTCCCTATCTAGTGCACTCCTCTTGACCAGAGGTCTGTGGGCCCTGCCCAAAAGCAGTGTCCCCATGTGAGACGCACGCTCAGTCATTCCTCAGTCAGAAACGGTGTGCTACGGCACAGTCACAACTCCACGGCTACAGCTCAGCTTTTGAACGTGCTTTTTGGAGAAGGCGTTCAGCTATGACCGAGAGCATAGCTTGGTGCTGGGAGCAGAGTCGTTTCTCTCTCCCTAGGTTGGCTGTAGAGACAGCGGTGTGATGTATTGCCATGACAGAGACTGTATCTGCTTGCTTTGTGCGTGGGTGCGTGTGTGCGATGTACTGCTATGATAGAGAATCAGTGTTCTCGCTGTGTCTTGGTAAGAGCCAAAGGGCTCTCCGTCTATCTACCAGTTTTTTTTAATGTTTCTGCCTGGGCTACTGGTTTCACTCTACAGTTGCTCTGGCTGGATCTGATCGTCTCGAGGTTTAACACATCACTGATGGTTAGAGGGGATAATGGTGCTGGGGGTACAGTTGTGTGTGTGTGTGTGTGTGTGTGTGTGTGTGTGTGTGTGTGTGTGTGTGTGTGTGTGTGTGTGTGTGTGTGTGTGTGTGTGTGTGTGTGTTAATACAAGCTCAAGGAGCCAGGTGTGGAATACAAAACATTTGACTATTACCTGTAGTGTGAGTGTGTGTGTGTGTTACCTGCTGTCTGCGGGCAGCCACATAGTTGAGCTTCACCATCTCCTTGCCAAACTCCTTGAAGCGGTTGGCCAGGTCCTGCTCATTGGTGGCATTTTTCACTGCCTCCAAGGCCTCCTCCACCTGTCACACACACACACACACACACACACACACACACACACACACACACACACACACACACACACACACACACACACACACACACACACACACACACACACACACACACACACACACACACAGATATTTAACATTTGTAAAATGTTTATGGACATAGCTAACCTCTGTACCTTAAGGCTTTCTATGAAGTATTTTCATTAAGAGACAAAACTTCAGCTACAGATGTAGGCTCTCAATTTGAGCCAGTTTGCCTCAGCAGGAAAATAATCATCCAGCAACAGTGAAATGTGAATTATGTGGATTATAATTAATGGACATTTATGTAGGGGTTGAAAAAAAATCTGGTCTGAAATTTCAAAGGGGAAATTACAAACTTCAGAAGCCTTTTTAAATCTCAAACACACTACAAATTTTACATTTCCTGCATTGCAGTAAAGTCCTCCTGCATCAGGGTGATCAAATTAAAACCTACATCTGTATAAAAAATAATGAGGCACTTTGCTTGGCAGGACCAAAATGAATTTGTAATTGCTACCAGAAATATTTTTTTTTAGTGTGGCCATTAACTTGTGTGTTTTTTAAATGGTCCCCTTTTAGCGATCCTCATCCCTGTATGTGCAGGTTCATCCTTATTCTCAACTACTGTAATGGAAAGAGAGAGTGAGAGAGAGAAAAGGAGAAAGATAAGAAAGAGAGAGAGAGAGAGAGAGAGAGAAAGAAGAAAAGAGAGAGAGAGGGAGAGAGAAAGAGAGAGAGGGAGAAAGAGTGAAATAGAGAGGAGAGAAAGAGAGAGAGAACTTGTAAGTGGCCTTTGATGGCGAAGCTTAGGCACAGACTGGAGTTAAGCCCCCTCTCGGCTCCCGGGGACACCCTAAATGTTTCTAGAAGATGAACTGTCTGAGAATGTGTGTGTGTGTGTGTGTTTGTAGGTCTGGGCAGTTGTACCAGCACTGCACTGGATCACAATAAAAGCACTACAGCCCAAATCCTAACTTGTGATATGTATGTGTCCTGTAAACAGAAAGGCTTCATAACCCTTCTATCCAAGCGGTGTGACATGTATAGTGTCTGCGGTTAATATTTCCTTGTTCCGTATAGCAGGTATCCATTGGGCTCTGATATCACATCAAGTGTCTGTGTGTGTGTGTGTGTCTCTCTCTGTGTGTGTGTGTGTGTGTGTGTGTGTGTGTGTCTCTGTGTGTGTGTGTGTGTGTGTGTGTGTGTGTGTGTGTGTGTGTGTGTGTGTGTGTGTGTGTGTGTGTGTACTCTACTACTGAGGTTCTGGCTCATATATATGCTAATCTATGGCCCAGGGGGAACGTTGAGCTCTCAGGGATCAGCGGTGATCAGTGGCGCTGTGGATTAGAGCAGGGCATGCTGGGATACACTGGGGAGGGGATGGGACAGGACATGGAGACGTTACTCACTGAAGGTGTCCAAGAATGCCTCTATGGATCGCCAAAGGCATTTGAACTCCTAGTGTGTTTTGATACAGTGTCCGTCCACATACAAGGTGAAGAGAAAAGATGTATCCTGCATGCATCCTAAATGGCACACTATTCTCTATTTAGTGCACTACTCTGACCAGGGCCCATGACTAAGACGATAGGGTGACTGTACTTACTAAAGATGCTGACTATTCTGAAGCCTGACTATGTATGTCCCTGTTGATAGCCAAAGGCATATGAAAGCCCTTGTGTTATCTTACGATTTCTAGCTACCTCGCTCTTTCACATACAGTAAGGGAGAGGTGTGTGTGTGTGTGTGTGTGTGTGTGTGTGTATGACTGTGTCCTGCTGGATCTATCTACAAAGGCTAGCTAACTTTGTAGCTGGTAGGGTAGCCTCTCTGTGGCGCGTTTAAAGATATGCAGACTAACCGACAGCGACTTCAAACGGCCTTTTTAAAGGCCACCGTCGTTCACAGCGTTTGAATAAAAGTTAAGAGGTTACGATAGGGTCCTAGACCAAAGGTTTCTACTCAGATGCACAAGTTCCACCTTAGGTGCTTAATCAAACCATTGGAAGCATGGGGTGACAATCACAGAGGTTTGAAACGCACAAACTTCACTATCACTTCAGAATAAATCCCATGGGATGGGGTGCATCTCAATCTCTTCCGGATGAGACAAGGAGTGGTTGCCACTTAAGGCAATTGAGATGTGTCCCTTGTATCAGTGGAGAAGAGCTAAAGGACATCGTTATAGAATAGTAGACTATGAGTCACGTACGATTTTCAGGTGGGCCAGCAGCCTCATGACGTCGGCCATGTCGGCGAGGATGAGCAGGCGGGTGACGGCAGAGAGCAGGGCGCGGGCAGCCCTCACCATGGTGCCGCGCTTCACTGAGGAACAGGGGTCGTCAGCAAACTCCTGGGAGGCCACGCGCATTGAATCACCTGCAGAGGGGGATCAGAGTGAGACAGAGAGCGAGAGAGAGACCAAGAGAGAGAGAGATAGAGATGTGGCTGAAGTTGGAGGTGGGTCAGCAGCGAAATCACACCAGATAGACTTCAGTGTTAGACGTTTGTCCAGGTCCCCAAGACATCGGGAGAAGCCTTCAATAGAGTCCACTAGGGGAAACGTGAGCATGTATTACCATCTAGTAGATGTTGTGGATGGGGATATAGAAAAGGGCTTAAACCACGTGCTAGGCCATTTTTATTATATTTTCTTCTGTTTTAACCTTATTCCAAACCTTTACCCGTACCTAAAAACCTCTTATGGATAGGGGGCAGTATTTTCACGTCCGGATGAAAAGCATGCCCAGAGTAAACTGCCTGCTATTCAGGCCCAGAAGGTAGGATATGCATATTATTAGAAGATATGGATAGAAAACACTCTGAAGTTTCTAAAACTGTTTGAATGATGTCTGTGAGTATAACAGAACTCATATGGCAGGTGTAAACCTGAGAAAAATCCAACCAGGAAGTGGGAAATCTGAAGCTTGTAGTTTTTCAAGTGATTGCCTATCCAAACTACAGTGTCTGTGGGGTCATATTGCACTTCCTAAGGCTTCCACTAGATGTCAACAGTCTTTAGAACGTTGTTTCAGGCTTCTACAGTGAATGGGGAGAGAATAAGAGCTGATGGAACTAGGTCTCTGAAAAAAAGGCACGAGCTCAGTAACGCGCTCTACCTTGGGAGCGAGCTGAGTTCATCTTCATTCGTAAAGAGAAAGGAATTGTCCGGTTGGAATTTTATTGAAGACATGATAAAAACATCCTAAAGATTGATTCTATACATCGTTTGACATGTTTCTACAAACTGTAGTATAACTTTTTGGACTTTTCGTCTGAACTTAGAAAGCGAGCGCCTTACATTTGGAATAGTGAACCTAACGCGCGAACAAAATGGAGGTATTTGGACATAAAGATGAACTTAATCGAACAAAACGAACATTTACTGTGGAACTGGGATTCCTGGGAGTGCATTCTGATGAAGATCATCAAAGGTAAGTGTATATTTATAACGCTATTTCTGACTTCTGTTGTCTACACAATATGGTGGGTATCTGTATAGCTTCTTTTGGTTTCTGAGCGCTGTACTCAGATTATTGCAAACTTTGCTTTCGCCGTGAAGCTTTTTTGAAATCTGACAAAGCAGTTGCATTAAGGAGAAGTGTATCTTTAATTCTGTGCATAACACTTGTATATTTTGTCAAAGTTTATGATAAGTATTTCTGTAAATTGATGTGGCTCTCTGCAAAGTCACCGAAGGTTTTGGAGGAAAAACATTACTGAACATTACACGCCAATGTAAACTGAGATTTTTGGATACAAATATGAACTTTATCGAACAAAACATACATGTATTGTGTAACATGAAGTCCTATGAGTGCCATCTGATGAAGATCATCAAAGGTTAGTGATTCATTTTAGCTGTATTTCTGGTTTTTGTGATGCCTCTCCTTGCTTGGAAAATGGCTGTGTGGTTTTTCTTGTCTATGTGCTGTCCTAACATAATCTAATGCTATGCTTTCGCCGTAAAGCTTTTTTGAAATCGGACACTGTGGTTGGATTAATGAGAATCTTATCTTTAAAATGGTGTAAAATACTTGTATGTTTGAGGAATTTGAATTATGAGACTTTTTCTGTTTTGAATTTGGCGCCCTGCACTTTCACTGGCTGTTGTCAAATCGATCCCGCTAAAGAGATTTGATCCATAAGAAGTTAACCAGTGAGGATATGTTCCTAAACTCATCCGTGAAGTTTCTTTCTGTTTTAACAACCTTAATCCTTATCTACATTCACTTCCCATAGGGTTTAACATGGTTTTTGAATGACTTCCTCATCTCTGTATATATAATTATCTGTAAGGTCCCTCAGTTGAGCAGTGAATTTCAAACACAGATTCAACCACAAACACCAGGGAGGTTTCCAATGTCTCGCAAAGAAGGGAACAGCCTATTGGTAGCAGGCATTGAATATCCATTTGAGCATGGTGAAGCTATTAATTACACTTTGTCACTACAAAGAGTCACTACAAAGATACAGGTATCCTTCCTAACTAAGTTACCATTGAGGAAGGAAGCTGCTCAGGGATTTCACCATGAGGTGAATGGTGACTTTGCAACAGTTACAGAGTTTAATGCCTGTGACAGGAAAACATTGAGGATGGATCAACAACATTGTAGTTACCCCACAATACTAACCTAATTGACAGAGTGAAAAGAAGGAAGCATGCACAGAATACAAATATTCCAAAACATGCAACCTGTTTGCAACAAGGCATTAAGGTAAAACTGCAAAAAATGTGGCAAAGAAAATAGCTTTATGTCCTGAATACAAAGCATTATGTTTGGAGCAAATCCAACACAACACATCACTGAGTACCACTCTTCATATTTTCAAGCATGGTGGTGGCTGCATCATGTTATGGGTATGCTTGTCACCGGCAAGGTCTAGGGAGTTTTGTAGGATAAAAAGACATGGAATAGAGCTAAGTACATGCTCTCCCAGTTACTGGTGTAAAGCAGACTGAAGCAAAATCTGCTTCAGTCTTCTTTACACAAGAGTCTGGGAGAGGAATTCACCTTTCAGCAGCACAATAACCTCTAACTCAAGGCCAAATCTACGCTGGAGTTGCTTACCAAGAAGACAGTGAATCTTCCTGAGTGACCAAAATACAGTTTTGACTTACATCTTCTTGAAAATCTATGGCAAGACTTAAACATTTCTGCCTAGCTATGATCCCCAACATCTTGACAGAGCTTGAATCATTTTGTAAATAATAAGGGGCAAATATTTCACAATCCAGGTGTGCAAATCTCTTATAGACTTACCCAAGAAGACTCAGATGTAATCGATGCCAAAGGTGTCTCTAACATGTATTGACTAAGGAAGCTGAATACTTATGCGACGACTATATTTTAGTTGTAAAATGTTTGTTAAACTTAAAAAAATGTTTTTATAAAATATTCCAAATTGACATTAGAGTTTTTTGTGTAGATTGTTGACATAAAATTACAATTAAATCCATTTTGATAACATTTTGTAACAATAAAATGTGAAGAAATCCAAGGTGCCTGAATACTTTTGCAATACACTGTATGTGTGCGTGTGTCCCTTGCATATTTATGTGTGTTCACGCTTGACCTTTCACTGTTAATGGGAAAGCTCTCTCCTCATGAGGAAACAAATCAATCAGGCTGAATCCCTGGCTGCCAATGGGACCAGGAAGAACTAGCTAGCTGACCTTGAGCCACAGGACAGGACAGCAGACCCAATCACACCCCATTGGGGGGAACAGAAATGTCCACAATCCACATCCCGTTAAGTCCCATTATAAAGGCGAAGCCTACAGAAGGTTGTATCCATCCCAAATGTGCCCTAGTCAAACGTAGTGCACTATAAAGGGAATAGAGTGCCATTTTGGATGCAGATAATGAGAGAGGGGATTGTTGACACCGACAGGGCACTATTCTAGAAGATTGAAGTTGTAAATGGTGTCTGATTCTCTATTCGATGACTAATCCATGACAGTAACAGTCCTTTATTGAAGGATCAACCACTACTTTGAATGTACATTTGTTTGTGTCTTTTTAAGTGATATAGTCATGAGGAACTGTGTCAAGAACTACCATACATGGAGCTTTTCAACTGAAAGCCCACATCCAGTTCACCCACTTTGGGTTCACACCGCCTGAAGTTCATACTGACATTTTATTTGTTTTGCGTCTGGAGAAAAAATCTAAACAGAGTTTAACGTTCTCACTCTGTATTTATGGACAATTCAGACAGGCAAATGGAACAGGAGCTAGCAGGAGTACTGTGTGGAAAGAGAGGTCCTTGCCAATAAACCCTTGAAGCTGAAGGTTATTTGAACAGTGTGCAGCCCAAGCCACCATCAAACCTATAATCTTGTCTATAACCCTCTGAGTCCTATCGTCCAATCGTCTCCTCCTGATTAAATTATGGATGCTGATTTCAGACTGCGGCGATTCACTAAGCCCACCAAACTGTCACTGTCACGCATGCACACACTCTCACACACACACTGCCTGCCTCGTCACCGGCCTGGAAGGATGAGTTATGATGGCTCACTTACAAATCTGTGTGTGTGTGTGTGTGTGTGTGTGTGTGTGTGTGTGTGTGTGTGTGTGTGTGTGTGTGTGTGCGTGCGTGCGTGCGTGCGCGCTTGCTTCTCTGTGCATGATCTACGGACGTATCTGTACTTTTCATCAGGTGACATAAGCCATTGATGCCCCCCTAGGGCGTTAAGGGGAGACAGTCAGTGTAATCAGTCTGTGGTTTTATGAATGAGAAGGCCTCAGACAGAGAGCGCATTCCCTAGTGAGACTAAAGCTCTGCTCTGTCTGAGGTTAGCCTGTTCCCTTAACTGTGCCCATATCTGACAATTAGAGTTGGCAATACAGCACAAACAGATCTGGGATCAGGCTAGTCTGAGGTGACTCCTAACTACCTCTCTAGATCCAACGACTGGGGTTTACACGGGAGCCACTGTAAGATGTACCACTAGTGCCAGCTGAAATAACTGCACTCTGTCTAGGACTATACTATGGCTTCCCCTTACATGAACCGAGCTGGATTGCATTTGAACCGTCATACAGCATACTTGTTCTCCAAGGCAGACATATACGATGTACAGATAAAGTGTGATAAAGGGAACACACAAACACAACTCCTCTCTGTTCTGTCTATGAATTCCACACGGTTCCCTGGGTTACGACATTACCACCGCCGGCCTCCTGTGTTTGTGTGGTTGCGTGGGCCACGCAGGAGGAGGCTGCCGCTATGCAACCACCACCACAGGGCTCAAACTAAGGGAGCATTTCAGTCTCACTACCGCCACTTAGGAAGAAACAAAATGGTTCCCTGGTTTCCTACCACTGGTTAAGGTAAGGGTAAAGGTTTGGAATAAGGTTAAAACAACACCTACTAGATGGTAATACATGCTCACGTTTCCCCTAGTGGACTCTATGGAAGGCTTCTCCCGATGTCTTGGGGACCTGGACAAACGTCGAATACTGAAGTCTATCTGGTGTGATTTCACTGCTGACCCACCTCCAACCTCAGCCACATCTCTCTCTATCTCTTTGTCAGTGATGTGTTGTGTTAACTTGACAATGCTTAAAGAGAAATCCAATGCCTGATTTGTTATTGTTATTGTTACCAATCTACCAATCACTGCCCTTCTTTATGAGGATTTCGAAAATCTCCCTGGTCTTTGTAATTGACAACCTTCCACTTTGACATTACGGAGTATTTCGTGTAGATTGTTGACTAAAAAATGACAATGAAATCCATTTGAATCCCACTTCGTAACACAATAAAATGGGAAGAACTCCAAGGGGTCTGAAAACTTTGTGAGACACACACATAAGACACACACAGCCCGCACTCTCTGGCTCGTCTGTCCTCTCCCTCTTTCCCTGTTCCTCCATGTCAGTGTTCCTTCAATTCCATTTCTCCATGATCCCTTCTTCCACTCTCATCCTCATTCTCTCGTTCACACTCTTTCTCCCTCACCCATGGCTTAACTAGGGCAGAAGTGGAAACTCTGATCAAAGCTCAGTGAGGGATTGCACGGCCCTGTGTGCCCCTGATCCATTTCATGGATCTGGAATGGTGTCAAGTCTGTCTGCAGTGCACACTATGAAATGTGAGGAAACTGTAGATGTTGAGAGCCGGATGGATGATGAATATGTGTACAACAGCTGCCGCTGGTAAGCCCCCACTTCTCTTTCTGCTGATCTGAGTATTGAACATACAGTACAATCCAATTCCAATCGGAGGAAAACATCAGCTTCGAGCCAGGGCTCATTGAACTCCATTCAGCCGTTGAAGGGGACTTAACTTACAGGCAGGAAAACAACTGTAAGTGACTTTATAGACGACATTGTCCACCCTGAAAAGAAACCTTCCCAAGACGATAACAGAGCACTATTTGATGAGGCGTAGTGTTACACATTGGAGATCGGTGAGGGTTTTCGGCGTGACCTGTTTATAAATGGCTGAATCACGGCCCTTCAACAGGCATCTATAGCCTATACGGTGTTCCGACACTGCGGAGGCGGCGGTGCTACCAACCACGGACAATCAAAGCATTAACGTTGCGTGACTGTGGAGTAAACATCTCGGGATCGTTACATTCTCCAAAGCCAGGGCCAGGGCCCGAGCTTAATGGGTATCAATCAGAGGAACGTATCACACTTTCCCTCTCTTACACACACACACACACACACACACACACACACACACACACACACACACACACACACACACCCCGTCTCCTTCTGCTTCTAATCCATCAAGAGAGAGGGAACGTTTGATCGCCCCATTACTCTGACCCGCCGAACGCTTAACCATTGGGAAATGAGATTTTGGATTTTGGGATTCGGAAAAGCAAACGACAGTCCACGCTCGGTAAAACTTTCCCCTAAACTTTTAGCGTGGTTTAGAGGGTTTGTGTCTGCATATGACGAGTCATCGTATTTCAATTCCAAAAACTAGAAAATAAATCAAACACCAAAACAAAGCTATACACTATTCCCTGGGATAGAAAAGTTAGCAGTCATGCGAGGCCTAGGAAGTTTGTAACGGGGCCAGGGATGTGTGTGTGAAATGGATGGTCGGCTGTAGAGGCGAGGCTACAACTAGGGTAGTGCATTTCCTTTGAATGTCCTGCTTATTCCCTCCTGATTTCGGAAATCTTTCAACAGGGATTTCTGGAAAGCCTGGGAATTTTGGGAAAGTTACAGGAATTTTGCAACCAACGGTCATGTTTAGAATCAGATTCGCATAGAACGGAGAGGGTTAAGACTGGCGTGAGCAAATCCAGCACCAGAGGGTGCAAGAGAAAATGACAAGATTTATTGTTTTCAACTCTGGGCTTCAAACCCACTTTCAAATAACTCACTTTGACTCTTTGCTGTTTACTGTCTTTTGAAGGGCAGACGAGGAAAATACCACTTTGTTTCAAGGGCACCCGACCCATCCTCAACCATTGATTAGTGAACATTTTGGATTGGATGTTATTGGGCCTGGCCAGGGCCACAAGTATTGAGCCAATTAAACCAATTAGGATCTTTCCCAAATGGCATCCTATTCCCTATATAGTGCACTACGTTCAACCAGGGACTGAACTGGGTGCCATTTAGGAAGCATCCTCTACCTTCTTGAAGGTCAAATTACACAGCAGTTTGGTGTATTTTTATGTAGGGACTGAGGTGGCACATGTTTCAGCTGAGAGGGCCAAGCCCCCTTTCGCCTCCTCGTTTAACCGGGCCTGCAAGCAGAGCTGTTTTATCAAGACACAAGTATCCTGTGCTTTTTCTTTTGGTGAATAGGCACATACAGACGCAGCTTGGCTACACTGTAACTGCGAAGCGGCCACGGTGCGCTCGCATATGCGGCTCAGCCAGGACTGTTGCTTTTCTAACTGAATGAAAACATTTTAACAATGTGATTTAACTGATTGAAGATGGGAAAATATATATTTGCAGAATAGTGTTAACTGCCTGGGGAGGGGGTTTATTTCATAGATTTAATTAATGTAATATTAGGCCTACTGATTATTTCTCACTATCTACTTGCAAGCTATTCATTTACAGCCAGCATGCTACCAGAGTCTGCACTACAGCGAAGGCTAAGCCGACATGCCCGCTAATCAGACATGCCCGTGTTCATCATCGTTCTTACAGGCAAAGTGAAATGATACAATACATTTTCTCGTGATGCATGCAGCTCAAATTATATATACAGTGCCTTCAGAAAGTATTCACACCACTTTACTTTTTCCACATTTGGTTGAGTTACAGCCTGAATTAAAATGTATTTAAATATATATTTTTGTCACTGGCCTACCATAATGTTAAAGTGAAATTATGTTTTAAAAAATGTTTACAAATTAATAAAAAATTCTAATCTGAAATGTCTTGAGTTAATAAGTATTTAACCCCTTTGTTATGGGAAGCCTAAATAAGTTCAGGAGTAAACATTTGATTAATAAGTTTCATGTACTCACTTTCTGTGCAATAATAGTGTTAACATGATTTTTGAAAGACTTCCTCATCTCTGTACCCCACACATATAATTATCTGTAAGGTCCCTCAATCAAGCAGTACATTTCAAACACAGGTTCAACCACAAAGACCAGGGAGGTTTTCCAATGCCTCGCAAAGAGGGGCACCTATTGGTACATGGGTAAAAAAGAAATCTGACATTGAATAACCCTTTAAGCATAGTGAAGTTATTAATTACACTTTGGATGGTGTATCAATAAAGTCACTACAAAGATACAGGCGTTCTTCCCAACTCAGTTGCCGGAGAAGAAGGAAACCACTCAGGGATTACAACATGAGGCCAAATGGTGACTTTAAAACAGTTACAGATTATAATGGCTGTGACTACAACATTGTAGTTACTCTACAACACTAACCTAATTGAAGGAGTGAAAAGAAGGAAGCCTGTACAGAATAAAAATATTCCCAAACATGCATCCTGTTTGCAACAAGGCACTCAAGAAATACTGCAAATAATGTGGCAAAGCAATTCACTTTTTCCTGAATACTAATAGTTATGTTGGGGCAAATCTAATACAACACATTACGGAGTACAACTCTCTATATTTTCCAAGCATAGCGGTGGCTGCATCCTGTTATGGGTATGCTTGTAACCATTAAGGACTGGGGAGTTTTTCAGAATAAAAATAAACGGAATGGAGATATAGTAAAACAAAAATTAGAGAGTATGCCAATAGTAAAAAGCCTACATGGGGAATGTTCACGTTTTAATATTATACTGGACAAAGATGGGAAGTGGACAAAGATGCAGGCTACTGTGCAACTCACTTTTCAGCTAGGATGCACTTTTTAAACTTAATACATTGTTTTGGTATTCATAATAATTTGTTTGATCATTGTTATAGTCGCTCTGGATAAGAGCATCTGCTAAATGACTAAAATGTAAAAAAAAAATGTTTTATGTTATCACAGTATACCATTGTTATTATTGTAGGCATATTTGTTATTCTAAACCAGTTCTTTAAATATGCAAAACGTGTTTTGTTTTATTCTGTTGAGACATTTTCGTTGAGACATTTTCTCTCTTTTTAATTGTGTGCGCTGTATTTAGTTTAAGATAGGTAATTTATTTATTGTATTTCACCTTTATTTAACCAGGTAGGCAAGTTGGGAACAAGTTGTCATTTACAATTGCGACCTGGCCAAGATAAAGCAAGTGATAAATAAAGATATATAGATATATAAAGAAAGAAAGAAATATAGATAAAGTTATATAAGTAGGCCTGTTGTAAAATACATATAATTAGCCTATTGCTGTAGGCAATAGCCTTTCTTGTTAATTGCTGGACCTTTTGAGAAGGTTTAAACCAGTTTGCAAGTGTTATATTTCATTCTGAGCCATTTTCTTTGGCCAAAACAAGTTCCTACTGTAATGGGTTTGCCGCAATATATTATCCTGCTCGTAGTTTCCCTATAAAAATTGGCTTGATTTACTTTTTATAGTACCCTAATAAAGTTTAGAAACATTTGTGAAGGTTTGGTGTGGTGTGGTTATTAACCTATTATACTGCAGGCCTATGATATGAAGGCAGTACCCACCAGCACTCCAACTGACTCTGATAGTTGAACTTGAGGTGAGGAATAATGTTTTAGTCCTACCAAAGTTACTCCTATATTCTTATAATATAATGCTTATCTTTCTAACAAAAAATATTAGCGAAGTAGCCACCTTCTGTACACCTATATTTGTATAGCAGATGCAGTAGGCTAGCCTGTTTGGGATAGGGGGCAGTATTTTCACTGCCGGATAAAAAACGTACACGATTTAATCTGGTTACTACTCCTGCCCAGAAACTAGAATATGCATATAATTAGTAGATTTGGATAGAAAACACTCTAATGTTTCTAAAACTGTTTGAATGGTGTCTGTGAGTATAACAGAACTCATACGGCAGGCCAAAACCTGAGAAGATTCCATACAGGAAGTGCCCTGTCTGACAATTTGTTCTCCTTCTAGGGCATCTCTATCAAAAATGCAGCATCTCTGCTGTAACGTGACATTTTCGAAGGCTTCCATTGGCTCTCAGAAGGCGCCAGAAAGTGGAATGACTTCTCTGCAGTCTCTGGGCGAAAAACAGCAGGAGTTTTTGTGAGTGGTCAGGCAGGGAACAATGACACTGGAGTGCGCGTCCACGAGACGACTCCATGTTTATCTTTCAGTCTATGAATGAATATAACGTCACCCGGTTGGAATATTATCGCTATTTTATGAGAAAAATAGCATAAAAATTGATTTTAAACAGCATTTGACATGCTTCGAAGTACAGTAATGGAATATTTTGAATTTTTTTGTCACGAAATGCCCCCGCACGTCACCCTTCGGATAGTGACCTCAACGCACGAACAAAACGGAGCTATTTCAATATAACTATGGATTATTTCGAACCAAAACAACATTTGTTGTTGAAGTAGAAGGCCTGGGAGTGCATTCTGATGAAGAACAGGAAAGGTAATCCAATTTTCTTATAGTAATTCTGAGTTTAGTGAGCACCAAACTTGGTGGGTGTCAAATTAGCTAGCCTGTGATGGCCGAGCTATCTACTCAGAATATTGCAAAATGTGCTTTCGCAGAAAAGCTATTTTAAAATCTGACACCGCGATTGCATAAAAGACTTCTGTATCTATAATTCTTAAAATAATTGTTATGTTTTTTGTAAACGTTTATCGTGAGTAATTTAGTAAATTCACCGGAAGTTTGGGGTGGGTATGCTAGTTCTGAACATCACATGCTAATGTAAAAAGCTGTTTTTTGATATAAATATGAACTTGATTGAACAAAACATGCATGTATTGTATAACATAATGTCCTAGGAGTGTCATCTGATGAAGATCATCAAAGGTTAGTGCTGCATTTAGCTGTGGTTTTGGTTTTTGTGACATATATGCTTACTTTGAAAATGGCTGTGTGATTATTTTTGGCAGGGTACTCTCCTGACATAATCTAATGTTTTGCTTTCGCTGTAAAGCCTTTTTGAAATCGGACAATGTGGTTAGATTAACGAGAGTCTTGTCTTTAAAATGGTGTAAAATAGTCATATGTTTGAGAAATTGAAGTTATAGCATTTTTAAGGTATTTGTATTTTGCGCCACACTCTACCATTGGATATTGGTGAGGCGTTCCGCTAGCGGAACGTCTGTCTCTAACAGGCTAGCCTATGTGACAAGGATAATTACATGTCTGTGTCGTAGCATGCCGCCGGCATATGTCTCTTTCTCTGGGGCTAGGCCTCAGCTTCTCATGCTTTACATGTATTTGTTTTATATTCATATCATACAGTGGATGCCTAATCCTACAGGTCTATGCATGCAATGCTCTGATGCATTTAGTGCTCTGATGCATTTAGTGCTCAAATCTCTGACAGCTGAACCATGAGGTGGACAATTGTTGTTTGGGGAAAGTAAAAACTAATAAAACAATAGGCTATAACGTTTTGTAATTCTTCATATCAAAACACAAGGAATAGCATTAGGCTATAGGCTGATTTTAAGGACACATAAATGTGGCTCATTTGGCCAATTTCCCTCGTTTATTGATGGTGCTGGCTGCGTGGGTGGATGCCCTAATGGTTTACGCACCCAATTCATATGATTTAGGGCAGGGTACTGGGCAGAGGCCGGCTAGTGGGGACTATTTAACAGTCTCATGGCCTGCTCCAGTAGAAGATGAGGATAGTGCCAACTTCCTGAAGAAGGGCCTCCGTCAAATTTAATGACAGTAAATAAATGAGTTATGGAAAAACCTGACAGGCGTTAAAATGGAAAATGATATGTCTGCTTGTGTCCAGTGAGCCCTAAACGATGACATTAAAGAACGCAAATGGCCTGCTGTAAAATAGTCAAACACTTACGCTATTCTGTACTGACATTTTACTCAGCAAGGGAATCTAGCCTAATCAATTTCCATGTTAAAAACATAACACATGACTGATAAGCAGGGTCTGAGTTCAACACAACACTTTCTCCTCCACAGCTTGATAGCTACCACAGTAAATTTGCTACGATGAATGCACAAGAAAGCGAGATTGCTAAGTATCTGCTTGAAGAGTGATGCAGTTTAACTGAATCCAGACATTGTTTGTTGGGCAGGTGTTCTAGATTGAAGAGAGGAAGAGGAGGGGAATTTTCATGCAGAGAAAGAGTGAGGCAGAGAGAGAGAGAGAAAAAGGGAGATCACTGCCGATGCTGGTGTCTTTTCATTGAGGGCCCCTGCTGGGACCGACCTGGGCAATACACCAGAGCCAGACTAAGCTTTCAGTCTGGCAGACTCCATACAATGCTGAGGGTTTTAACATGGGCCTGGGGAGCTGTATGGTGTAAGTGGTTTGTGTGTGTGTGTGTGTGTGTGTGTGTGTGTGTGTGTGTGTGTGTGTGTGTACGTGTGTGTGCGCGCGCGTGTGCGAGAGCTTGTGTCTGAGAGAGTGTGTATGTGTCTGTGGGTATGCGAGCGTGTGTGTATACGAGACAGTCGGAGCATGATAAAGCAAGGTTTACAGACTGACAAGGTGACTTAAGGCTCAGAGCGAGAAAATGTAATTGAAAAGTAGGACTCTTTTTAAGTTTGAAGGAAATAAAAGTACATACATGGGGGAATATTCAAACTGGGATACTCCCTTTAAGTTCTCCAAGTTCTCCTTTCATGTGTTCTTCTGAAACATGCATGGGAAGCGCTCCAAAGGGGATGGAAGCATCCAGGCGCCGTTCAAGCTCCTAATACATAGTGTTACAGCAGTTCCGGATGGGAATCAGAATACACCCTGGGGTCTGGAGAGCTTGCTGTCACATTCCATGAACAGTATACACCAGAAAACTACAAGTATGGTATCCCCGTGAGTACATTGGACTCTCTTCACCTTACTGTCCCATTTAATGTATTCCTACATCTCTAAACACAAGAGTACTACATGGTATGGTGTCCCTGTGCGGACATACCTTGCTTGCGGACATCCTCCACGGCGAGGATGAGCTCCTCCTTGAGATCGTGGCTGTTCTTAGCGATCTGCTCGCCCTTCTCCAGGAAGTTCTGCGTGGCCTGCTCCACGGACAGGGCCAGCACGTGCGCCTTCTTGGAGCGCCCCTTCTTCTTACTGCTGGGCCCTTTGTTGCTGGTGTTCACCAGGGTGGTCACCTGACAGACGGAGAGGGAGAGGTTAGGACGGGAAGTGGTGCTGTTACGTAGGAAGAACGAGACTTGGTTCTTTGTAAACGGCTCGGGTTTCTCAGCTACAACTCGACCATCCTCACGTTCGCGATCTAGCAGAACAACAGCTGTTTAGCCCGGCACATCTACAGTAAGTCAAAAGGAACAAAATAGATCCAAGAGGCTACATAGAGAAAATAACAGACGCCAAAAGTGTTGTATTAATGTTACACATCAACTGCTAGTTCAATGACCTGTGGGATATGTTGCTGACTGATCCCCCCCATTGAAATGAAAGACAAGTCTTACAGTAATCTAAGCAGACCATAAAGGACGAGGACACTCCAATGGCTGATCTGGAGCATAAAACGTTGAAAGACATCTCGTATAGTTTGATTGCATTTCATCGCCTTTCATCCAGCCTATTCATCCAACTAAAACACGGCTTCATAAGCAGTTCAGGAGGCAAGCCATCATAAGTCATTGACAAAGCTAGAGTGTGCAGGAAATGCGACAAGCCTTCAAACGGGGACTCCTGTGTCTTTGAGCAGAATGTATGTAAGGAACAGGGGGACATTAAGGACGCGCACAAATAAGCCAGCGTGTTAGAAAGGTGGTAAAACAGCTGAATTGTGTGAGTGATAAAAAGTCATATTGCTAAGTATAGAAAGTTTACTTTGACGTAGAGTCCCAAATGTCACCCATAGTCCCTATATCTGGTGCTCTACTTTTGACCTGTTTGGAAAAACAGAAAACCTTATTGGGACAGATTCAGGAAGTACCTCTCTGTTCTTCAGAAACCGTGTACTCGATTAGAAACACCAGGCTTGGTTTTAATGGTTCCCCAACATCAGCGGATGTTGGTTCTCAAACTGCTACTCTACCAGTATAGCCTACTGTACATCTGTTTGGAGTGAGACACAGAGTCTTGAAGAGAAAAGGCATCCTGAAGCACTAAATGAAACACGCACCCAGCTAAAGCACTAGAGAGAGGGAGATCTCTGCCGATGCTGATGCCTTTTCATTGAGGGCCCCTGCTGGGACCGACCTGGGCAATACACCAGAGCCACACTAAGCTTTCAGCCTGGCAGACTCCATACCACGCTGAGGGTTTTAACATGGGCCTGGGGCACCGTGTGGTGTGCGCGGTGTATGTGTGTGTTTGTGCGTGAAAGAGCGTGTATGTGGGTATGCGAGCGTGTATGGATACGAGACAGTTGGAGCATGATAAAGCAAAGTTTACAGACTGGCAAGGTGACTTGAGAGAAAATATCATTGAAAAGTAGGACTCTTTTTAAGTTTGAAGGAAATAAAAGTACATACATGGGGGAATATTCAAACTGGGATACTCCCTTTAAGTTCTCCAAGTTCTCCTTTCATGTGTTCTTCTGAAACATGCATGGGAAGCGCTCCAAAGGGGATGGAAGCATCCAGGCGCCATTCAAGCTCCTAATACATAGTGTTACAGCAGTCAAAAAGTCATATTGCTAAGTACAGAAAATTAACTTTGAGGTAGAGTCCCAAATGTCACCCATAGTCCCTATCTCTAGCACTCTACTTTTGACCTAGTTTGGAAAAACAGAAAACCTTATCGGGACAGATTCAGGAAGTACCTCTCTGTTCTTCAGAAACCGCGTAGTCAATTAGAAACACCAGGCTTGGTTTTAATGGTCAGCGGATGTTGGTTCTCAAACTGCTACTCTACCAGTATAGCCTACTGTACATCTGTTTGGAGTGAGACACAGAGTATTGAAGAGAAAAGGCATCTTGAAGCACTAAATGAAACATGTGCCCAGCTAAAGCACTAGAGAGAATGTCCTTATAAATGTGCTGCCGTCTGGGGCCTGCTTTGCCAAAATCTGCTTGGGGTTGAAATCGAGGAAGAGGACTGCAAATCAAATTGGGCCCTCAAGTCTGGCTCCAGGCAAGCAGGAGGAGCGCCTACAAGTCAACGCTACCACAAGTCCACTGAGAAGGGTTGTGGGGGTGTTTCTAGCTTCGTAGCTTCCGGGTTCTGCTTTTTGGTTTCGGTAATGGCCCCACGTCGCACAATTACCATGCCGAAATGGAGGCGTAATGAGCCGAGCTTCCCACACAGGGGGAGAGACAAGCTAACAGCCATCCAAGCGAACAGCTGTTGGGTGTCCCTATGCGTCAGCTAGCTTCTCAGAAGCTCCGGGAGCGTAGTGGGGCTCGCTGTGGTTAAGCTGGGCCTGGCTTTGCCTCGGGACAACACTGCATACAATTCTCAGCTGCCAAATACTGAAACACACCATTTTTTGAGAGATGCCTCCAGGTTGGATTCATGCACCAAAAACAAATGAGGGAAACTAGGTCACGAAACAACCTACATTTCAGCAATGAACTGAAATGAAGCCGCTGCTTTTAGTCTGCCATTGAAATGCTGAAGGTAGAGGCCTACAGGCGAGTTTACATTTCACCAGTATGATGGGATGGAACTGGAGAAATGTATAGGTGTGGATGTGAGGACCGACCATCCACGAGATCAAAATTATCCCTTTTTCCCTTGAAGCTGGAGGCCAGTTCACTTTTTACCAGTTTGAAGACAACGTCTTGCAGACATAGTAACAACCAGGAATTATCAGCCTCTTCTTACTTCTAAAGTGAGAAGTTTACTGTAAGATACTTTTTTACTCTTAGAGTAATTTTACTCTAATAGTAACTTTTCTCTAAGTGTAAAATTACTCTAAATAGTAACTAAGACAGAAGCTACAGTATTTGACGAGCATGAGGCTTGTCACGAGCGTCTAGGACCAGTAGATATGTGAAATCAGGAGCAGGAGACAGAGGGCCGGAGCAACTGAGTTTTAATAAGAAATACCAGTCGTAATAGCCGTTGGGCACAGGGCGTGTAGCGAAGTCCGCCAGGAGAAAACACTTTTCTCAACAAAAAAAACAAAGAAGCGCACTGAAAAAACAAACAGCGCGCGGGGCGCAGCCCGGCAATATAATGACTTCTCAATCGGATACAATACAACTGTCCTTCGTGAACAAATGAACAATCCCGCACGAGAACCCCAACTGAAAATACACATTAAATAACCCCCCACTAATGACAAACACAAAACAGGTGCGGGATAGACAGACAAAACCAACAGACACAGAAACAATGATCGGTGGCAGCTAATAGGCCGGCGACGACGACCGGCGAGCGCCGCCCGACCGAGGAGGGGCGCCACCCTCGTTAGATACTGTGACAAGGCTACATTTAAATCACCCAGTGCGAAGCAGAGACAAGCCCACCCGAGCAAACCGGGACTCCGAATAGTGCCTCAGGCGAAATGACACATTATTGGTTCCTTGCTAATGATTCATTGAGCTCCATTAAATTAGTCTGGGTAATTCCATTGTCTGTTGATAAATGGAGTCAAAGCAGAACACAAATTACCCTTGTGGCGGCGTCCTCAGTCTCTCTCTGCCAGTGTTGTTGAGGCAGAGAGACGTATTCAGAGAGTTAGTTCATTATGTAGTAAGCAACCTAGTGAGCAACATATTTCTGTTTCAAGTCATGCTGATTACAATGTAATACTTTATTGTTACTTAAATGTATCGTGGAGCTCTGGAGCGATGTCTCAGATGACAGCAGGACACACACACAGACACACACACACACACACAGACACACACAGACACACACAGACACACAAACGACAGAATGATTCAGTGTGTGACTGCAGTAGTACCCTGCCATTGTCTCCGCTGTGGGTTACATGTTGCAGTGTAAATGATGAAAGGAACACGGTGAACTCTGGAGGGGGTACCGAACCAAAGAACCTAACATCAGTCATGCACACACACACACACACACACACACACACACACACACACACACACACACACGTATAACCCAGCCCCGGCTCACTTAGCAAGAGAATGACGAGCGTCAACTTGACAAATGCACAGTGAAGGTTTGTGAGGGAAGCTACAGTATGATAAGAGAGCTGCTAGCATCTTAATCTGAAACTACAGATGTAGGATCTTATTTTGACCTGTCTTGTCGCAGCAAAAATAATCCTGCAGCAACAGGATTTGACCGTTTAGTCTGTAAGGCTGCTTGATTGGTGGTTAGGTTATTAACTGGTCAAAATGAGACGACATGAAAAGTGCAATACTGTTAAAATATCCGTGTTTAAGTCTGGGTTTTTATTGACTCGCGAAGCTCATCTGCATTTCCTCTGGCGCAGAAAAATTCTCAGGAACAAACGAGTGATCAAATGAAGGTCCTACATCTGTATGTTCCATGCAATTGCAGGGTCAGTCAGTGATTACTTATCCACTCTATCAGGGGCCCCTCAAAGATAAGAAGAAGAGAGATAGTGATGAAGTAATGCCTCCGCCTGTCACTGGCCAATACATCTATATGAGTTAAGAAACAATGTGAAGGTATATGGTGGCCTTTTACTGGAGTCGTCTTATTGCCACCTTCTACATTTCGGAGGTAATGCATTTACATTTACATTTTAGTCATTTAGCAGACGCTCTTATCCAGAGCGACTTACAGTAGAGAATGCATACATTTCATACATTTTTTTTTTTCGTACTGGTCCCCGTGGGAATCAAACCCACAACCCAGGTATTGCAAACACCATGCTCTACCAACTGAGCCACTGGGCCACTGGGACACAGTTTCCGCTGCCGAAGTTGTGGCAGCATCGGACTGACCAGCAGCAGTGGCGTCAGACGGACCGGTTGTGGCGGCGTCGGTGGAATGACATAAGAACATGTGTGTGCGTGTTTGTGTTCATGCTAGCGTGCATGCGGCTAGATGTGTACCAGTGGAGGCTCCTCATAGGAGGAAGGGGAATTTGATCAAATTAAAAATGGTAAAACATTGAAAAAGTTATCCTTTTTAGATAAAACTATACTAAATATATTCACGTCACCAAATAATTGATTAAAACACACGGTTTTGCAATGAAGGTCTACAGTAGCCTCAACAGCACTCTGTAGGGTAGCACCATGGTGTAGCCGGAGGACAGCTACAGTAGCTTCCGTCCTCTTCTGGGTACAACGACTTCAATACAAAACCTAAGAGACTCTTGGTTCTCACCCCCTTTCCATAGACTTACACAGTAATTATGACAACTTCCAGGGAACGTCCTACAACCTATCAGAGCTCTTGCAGCATGAACTGACATGTTGTCCACCCAATCAAAGTATCAGAGAATGAATCTAGTACTGAAAGCATAAGCTAAAGCTAGCTAGCATCGCCTGGTCACATACAGCTGATGTGTTGTTCATCGAAGTCCACAAATGAAGGGGAAAGGTGAGAGGAGGAGAGTGCATTGAGGCTAGAAGGAATACAACGTGGCTGCAATGAAAATGAACTGTGTTTATATGTGATCAAGGGTGTATTCATTCCGCCGATTCTGTTGAAAAACGTTTTTTTAAACGGGAGCAAACGAAACAGGGATTAAAAATACCTGAATTTGTCCAAAAGAAACAAAAGATTAATGATCAGCTAGATGCAGGCAAGAGTTTGCAAGGCAGTATTGCATGTGTCACTGTCTGTCCACGTGTCACTGTCTGTCATCTCAAATATGTCTCTCGACCAGTGTGCACCTACATTGTAAACATTCATTCCTAGGCTGGGTTGTAGCAACCTCATGATGGGTAAAAGGAAAATTCCATTATCAGGTAGTAGCCTAAACCTATCGATGTTACATTGAACTGGGTGAATGGAATATGAATGACAGCCATCCAATATGCTGTAATAGTAATAAGGCCGTGCTCATGAAAAAGTATTATTGTCCTCCCCCATCATAAACGGCACTGACCGCCACTGGTGTGTATGTGTGTGGGTGTGTGCGTGTGCGCTCAGGTGTCCATGTGTTGGTGTGTGTTATGCATAGAAGCAAAGACAAAGCGTGTTTAAGTGTGTTTAAAATAGGCTGTGTTTAAATGTGGATGAGGGCGGATTCATTTGTTCCAGCCTTCTTCCGTGCTGAGAGTGTACTGTGGTTCGTATGAAATATACATCCAGCTTTTAGAACTCACAGTTACCTAATAGAGACCTCCATCATTACTCATGGGAAAACTATACTTCTATACTGTAGCTACACATACTTTTTATATATCACTGCTCGCAACGGTAATGAATAAAAGAACACATAACGAAGGACAAACGAATGAATCCAATCCCAGCCAAATCAGCTCCCTGTGTTCCCTTGATGAGGCAGCAAGAATCTTTGTTTAACCCTGAGATATAGACGAGGTGATACAACAAATCCATAACTCTGTCCCTGACGGCTTCCTTTCGCCCCCCCGAAGAAACCTATTAATGCCAGGAAACAGGCGGAAAAAATTGGAAGGGAACTCAGAAGGTAAAGAAATTCAATAAAGATGTATAAAAAGAACAGTCTGACAATAAAACTGCGCATCTGCAGTAACCTTACATATTTCGATTGGCTCGGGAGATTTACAGGAAGGGTATCTGGGCTAGGTCCTTGCACATTAAAACAACATCACCATTTATGGTTGCAGGATTTCCACTTGGGCTGGGCGATACGGCCTACAAATCATATCTACATTTTTTCAAACTCATGGGCGATTCACGATATATATCTTGATTTCAAAAAACTGTTTTCTCTAAATGAGCTTTGTTGTACAACTAAAGGTAAAATACAATGCATTTCAAACAGTCAGCAATAATCTAATGAATTCAGGATGTGTCAAATTAGACTAAATACAGTATAAACCCCATTAATTATTACATTATTTTATCAAAATAATTTAACCTGCTTTTTTGCAATAATCACTGATCTGGCTTTGAAGTCTGTCTATTTTTTACAAATTTAACCAGAACGGTGCATAATGCACATTCACTAATAATGACTAACTTCAAGCATCTTGTACTCTTATAATCTCCACCCGGCACAGCCAGAAGTGGACTGGCCACCCGTCAGAGCCTGGTTCATTCTTAGGTTTCTTCCTAGGTTCCTGCCTTTCTAGAGAGCTTCTACATCTGCATTGCTTGCTGTTTGGGGTTTCAGGCTGGGTTTCTGTACAGCATTTTGTGACATGTGCTGATATAAGAAGGGCTTTATAAATACATTTGATTGATTGATTGATTTATTTATTCCTGTAGCAGGTACAGTTGAAGTCGGACGTTTACATACACTTAGGTTGCACTCATTAAAAACAGTTTTTCAACCACTCCACAAATTTCTTGTCAACAAACTATAGTTTTGGCAAGTCGGTTAGGACATCTACTTTGTGCATGACAAGTAATTTCTCCAACAATTGCTTACAGGCAGATTATTTCACTTATAATTCACTGTAACACAATTCCAGTGGGTCAGAAGTATACATTCACTAAGTTGACTGTGCCTTTAAACAGCTTGGAAAATTCCAGAAAATTATGTCATGGCTTTAGAAGCTTCTGATTGGCTAATTGACATAATTTGAGTCAATTGGAGGTGTACCTGTGAATGTATTTCAAGGCCTACCTTCAAACTCAGTGCCTCTTTGCTTGACGTTATGGGAAAATCAAAAGAAATCAGCTGACCTCAGAAAAAACCTCCACTAGTCTGGTTCATCATTGGGAGCAATTTCCAAATGCCTGAAGGTACCACGTTCTTCTGTATAAACAATAGTACGCAAGTATAAACACCATGGGACCACGCAGTCGTCATACCGCTCAGGAAGGAGACACGTTCGGTCTGGTAGAGATGAACGTACTTTGGTGCGAAAAGTGCAAATCAATCCCAGAACAACAGCAAAGGACCTTGTAAAGATGCTGGAGGATAACAGGTACAAAAGTATCTATATCCACAGTAAAACTAGTCCTATATCGATATAACCTGAAAGGCCGCTCAGCAAGGAAGAAGCCACTGCTCCAAAACTATCATACAACAGCCAGACTACAGTTTGCAACTGCACATGGGGACAAAGATCGTACTTTTGGAGAAATGTCCTCTGGTCTGATGAAACAAAAATAGAACTGTTTGGCCATAATGACCATCATTATGTTTGGAGGAAAAAGGGGGAGGCTTGCAAGCCGAAGAACACCATCCCAACCGTGAAGCACGGTTCACTGCAGGAGGGACTGGTGCACTTCACAAAATAGATGGCATCATGAGGGAGGACAATTATGTGAATATATTGAAGCGACATCAAGACATCAGTCAGGAAGTTAAAGCTTGGTCGCAAATGGGTCTTCAAAATGGACAATGACCCCAAGCATTCTTCCAAAGTTGTGGCAAAATGGCTTAAGGACAACATAGTCAAGATATTGGAGTGCCCATCACAAAGCCCTTACCTCAATCCTATAGAACATTTGTGGGCAGAACTGAAAAAGCGTGTGTGAGCCGAAATTTGAGCCGAAATTCACCCAACTTATTTTGGGAAGCTTGTGGAAGGCTACCCGAAACGTTTGTCCCAAGTTAAACAATTTAAAGGCAATGCTACCAAATACTAATTGAGTGAATGTAAACTTCTGACCCACTGGGAATGTGATGAAAGAAATACAATCTGAAATAAATCATTCTCTCTACTATTATTCTGACATTTCACATTCTTAAAATAGTGGTGATCCTAACTGACCTAAAACAGGGATTGGATTACTTGGATTAAATGTCAGGAGTTTAAACGAGTTTAAACGTATTTGGCTAAGGTTTATGTAAACTTCTGACTTCAACTGTGTTATAGAATATAAACACAGGTCTCATAAATAATCTCTCAAGCACAAGCCCATGTGCTAGCAAGCAGCCAGCTAATATTTATGTTTCAAGTTTAGCCAACTTGGATCTATTTGCTAGCAACAAGGTTGAAGAGTTATGAGCACATTCTCCAACTGTTTGAACAGCATGTTAGCCTGTCCACTTTGTTCAGATGTTGAAGTCAAGTGGCCTACCTTACTTCTCAGAATGAGACTGAGTTGCCAATTCCTTGTAGAATTGTGTTTTATGCTTATTGCACATTTATAAAACACAGACTAGACAGTTAGTATAACAGTCTTTGGGTAAAATGCTGCTAGCGGTAGGTACATGCTACAGCAATAGCCGCACGCGATACACTGAGCATTACTTTACCAGAATCAATGTTTATTGATACTCCAGTTTTAATAGTGTCTGCTCTGCACACAATTTGAGGAGTTGAGACATAAAAAGTATCCTTAGACAGATTCAGTTCTCTATTACAGTAAAATAATGTCTCAACGTGTTTCGGTGTCCATATGGCCGTTTCTGTTGGATCAAACCTCAAATGCAAATAGCGAGTTGAAACCGCTTGTCAGAGACAAAGTAGTAACCTCTGAACTGTGTTGGTATGAGCGGCAGGGGGGTTGGTGTGTGTGTAAACAGAGAGGAAGAGGCGGAGCGAGAGGTTTCACTCGCCATAATCTGTCCAAAATAAGACCAATTTGTTTCTATGGGCTTATTCTGGACCTTGTCACCTGCCTTCTCACTATATTCAGATCTATGGTGTAAATGGGAAGGTGCACACAGCATAGAAGGAGTGAAGGAGACAAGGCCAAAAAGACAACATGAGAACAAGCAGATTTGATTATTGCGATACAGGCATTTGGAATATCACGCAAAAACATTTGAATTAATCGAATGAATTCGATACATCGCCCCGCCCTAATCTCCACTAAAAAACTACCTGAGGAAAGAGAGAGAGAGAGAGAGAGAGAGAGAGAGAGAGAGAGAGAGAGAGAGAGAGAGACAGACAGAGTGAATGAGTGTGAGAGAGTGAATGAGAGAGAGAGAGAGCACGAGAGAGAGAGTGAATAAGTGAGAGACAGAGAGTGCATGTGTGAGAGAGAGAGAAAGAGTGAATGAGTGAGAGAGAAAGATAGTGAATGAGTGAAAGACAAAGAGAGATAGGGAAATAGAGAGTGAATGAGAGTGAGAGACAGACAGACAGACAGACAGACACAGACAGACAGTGAGAGTGAGAGAAAGAAAGAGAAAAAGAATCCTCTACCTTATTTATGTTTAGAGAACCACCAACCCACCCGCCCAAGGCGATACACAGGTAGACCTCATGATGATCTAGTGCCCCCCCGTCCTCACCCCCAAACCCCCCTCACCACATCTCTGATTCAGCCTCCAACTTAGCCAAGAAGAGGCCTTGTTTTGGTTTTACCGTAATTAAACGGTGACGCTGTAGCAATCAGCTTAATGAGGGTGTATTGAGTAAGACATGACCGTGGTGGAGGGCCTCATTGTCAAGCTCCACCAGGGATGCCCACGCGATGCCTCAACCCTGGAATCCATGTGTGTCAAATCAATAGGACAGACACTACCATACCTACTACACTACACTCAGCCCTCCACTGCTCCTCAGTGATCCTCATTAAATACAGTAAAAGGCACTCCGTTTCCAGCAATATCTCTGCAAATAGACAAGGCAGTAAGGCTGTATGGGCCATAGAGATAATACACTGAACAAAAATAGAAACGCAACATGCAACAATTTCTAAAATGTTTACTGAGTTACAGTTTATATAAGGAAATAATGAAACTGGGCCCACCCACTCGGCAGCCAGGCTGTGGAGGTCCTGGGCTGGCGTGGTTACATGTGGTCTGTGGTTGTGAGGCTGGCTGAACATACTGCCAAAAGATTGATATGCCAAACCTGTCAGGTGGATGGATTATTTTGGAGAAATGCTCATTACCAGGGTTGTAAAGAAATGTGTGCACAACATTTGAGAGAAATAAGCTTTTTGTGCGTATGGGACATTTCTGTGATTCTGGGATTTTCAGCTCATGAAACACGGGACCAATACTTTACATGTTAGGTTTTTATTTTTGTTCAGTATATATATATATATATATATATATATATATATATATATATTCTAATCTGTGGTATCATTGCAAAACACACATGCACGCATGAACACGCACCCACCCACACACACACACACTTTCAAGCTTTCAGTCCAATATGTTTAAATATGATAAAATCAAGATGTGGGAAGCGTGAAAAGTGTCTGTTTCACCTACTTTTGGCTGACTGGGGGAAAAAATGAAAGAAACCAAAGTTTGGAGGCAAGTAAGAAACTCGTACCCCCCCCAAAAAAGCGATGTTTCTGGAAGTATATCAGCTAGACGGTGTGTTCTGCCGGGCTGTCCACGACAGCACATTTTACCATCCGCCAGACGGCAACCTCAATTAGACTGTCAACATAATGCGTGGAACGGTACCGTTTTACACTGATGAGACAAGACGTGGACATCAGATTTAGCAAACAGTCCCGCAGGAACAAGCATTGCTGAGTAAGACAATTGTTTTCTCTCTTTCTTTTTCTCCCTAAAGCTGATGGACATTTCATTTCATGCCCCTTAGACAACGCAGCCTTTTCCACCAGCCGCAGAGGCTTCCCTGGCTTTACTCGCTGTCACTTCAGACTTTAGGCTGCGACTCACTCAAATTGGGACCCTATTCCCTATATAGTGCACTGCTTTTGGCCAGGGACCATAGGGCTATAAGGTCTGCGCCCCGATGGGCACTGGTCAAAAGTAGTGCACTGTATAGGGAATAGGGTGCCATTTGGAATACAAGCGTTGTTTTCCTGATGCCTGTGTCCTGTACTGCGGCACAACAACTTCTGTAATTTCATGAAGTCATGTTTTGGAAAGGGTCTGTTACACAGCCCGACAGTATAACAAATAGCTGTGCTTTCTAAATGCTAAATCTCTCAACCCAGATATTTGCCAACAAATTCCCTACATAGTGCGCACGCACACACACGCACACACATAAACAGAAGGACATATGAGCAGACTTGGAGCTACAACAGGAGGGCCCAATTATGTGCCCATAAAGATGCTCAGGACTGGCATCGTCCCTGGCGGTAGCCAACACCAACCAGCTGCTGCCAGCTTCTCACAGGAGACAAAGGCTTCTACTACTACAGATGGCACTACTACAGAGGGATGTGTGTGTGTATGTTAGTGTGTCAGTGGGGGGAAGAGAGAGCGAGAGAGAGAGAGCACATTGTAAATACAACCCATATTTATGTTTATTTATTTTCCCTTTCGTACTTTAACTATTTGCACATCGTTACAACACTGTATATAGGCACAATATGACATTTGAAATGTCTTTATTCTTTTGGAACTTTTGTGAGTGTAATGCTTACTGTTAATTTTGTTTATTATCTACTTCACTTGCTTTGGCAATGTTAACATATGTTTCCCATGTCAATAAAGCCCTTAAATTGAATTGAATTGAGAGAGAGAGAGCGGGAGAGAAAGAGAGAGACGCCCCTCCAATTCAGCGTTGGGGGTTTTGAAGAGATCAACATTGCCAAAGCAACACGTGGCTGAACTGAATCCATCGCGTTGCCTTGACTATGCGACTGGAATGCAAGCCGGTAAGTAGATGAATCCGTTCCACCCCAAGGAGATGGAGGGAGTGTACGGGTGGAAGGGGGAACTAAAGAATGGAACTTGGAGAGAGGGATGTCTCTGTAGGCTGGTGAACCCATACAGTCTGCCCAGGCAGTGAAATGAAAAATGAAGTATATCAGAGCCATTCGATGTACTCCACATGGAGGGTATCAGGAAATAATGCCGGTGGCAAGGCACACTTTATTGGCCAAGCAAAATAACAACAGCAAAGAGAACAAGTAATGTACCAAACGCCCCAGTCCCTTTCAGAACAAACACAAGAACAAACAAAGACAAAGTGAGCGGAGGAGACAGAAGTAGTTGGAATTAAATGTGGTGCAGTTTGAATACATGGGTTATAGCAGACCTAGGTTCAGATTCTATGTAAAATCATTTTACAGCGAGCTCAAAAAGAATTGGGATAGTGACACATGTTGTTGTTGTTTTGGCTCTGTACTCCAGCACCTTGGATTTGAAATGATACAATGACCATAAGGTTAAAGTGCAGACCGTCAGCTTTAACTTGAGGGTATTTCCATCCATATTGGGTGAACCGTTTGAAAATTACACCACTTTTTGTACATAGTCCACCCAAATACTACACTTGCTTTTCTAAAGTCTACCAACCTTGACAGCAGGCATGCCAGCTAAGATCGTTAGACAAGCTACTCTAACCTCAAATGGCGTCTTGGTAGCTAGTTAGGAGGTTTGGGGATTGGGACTGTTGGATTATAGCTTGAAATCAATACATTCTAGTATGGTAACATGAATAAGTATCGAATAAGTAGCCAAATACCTTTAAACTACATTTTTCACAATTCCTGACATTTAATCCTAGTAAACATTCCCTGTCTTAGGTCAGTTAGGATCACCACTTTATTTTAAGAATGTGAAATGTCAGAATAATAGTAGAGAATGATTTATTTCAGCTTTTATTTCTTTCATCACATTCCCAGTGGGTCAGAAGTTTACATACACTCAATTAGTATTTGGTAGCATTGCCTTGAAATTGTTTAACTTGGGTCAAATGTTTCGGGTAGCCTTCCACAAGCTTCCAACAGTAAGATGGGTGAAATTCGTCCCATTCCTCTTGACAGAGCTGGAATGCCTGTGAGCTCACTGCTCAATGCCTAGCTGGACCAGCACAACACCTGCTCAGACACCTGGAGGTAGAGATACAGTCATACAGCAGTAGAGTATCATTTCATCAGGTTACATCAGGGTTACTGTACCGTTGAGGTATTCACCATCACATCACTGTATAAATAGAGATGGTAAGCAGTAAAAGTAAAAGCAATCGGTGTATGTGACAAATAAACTTTGAGTTGATTTTTTAAATTGGTGATCTACATCTGATTATGCTGCAGTGGTGGGGTTAGGCTAACCTTTACCCCAGACACAAATACAGTACACTCTCTCTCTCTCTCTCTCTCTGTGGATTATTATGATTTTTATTGCAGATCAATAACATTAAATGCCATGCAGCCACTCCTCTCCAGACCACTGGTCAATGGACCCTAAATCCTTATTGTGCTGTGTGGATGTTTAATTTTCCGCTTGCAGAACTCCAAGCTTACATACATGCGCGCGGGCGCGCGCACACACACACACACACACACACACACACACATTTCCCAATGTCCGTCCAGCAGAAATATTCCTGCTGCCCTCGGTTGTACCGCTGTGTGTGTGTGTGTGTGTGTGTGTGTGTGTGTGTGTGTGTGTGTGTGTGTGTGTGTGTGTGTGTGTGTGTGTAATGTAGAGAGGCGGTGACCCCCAGTGGGACATTGCATTCAGCGTTAGTAAAAGTGTCTGGGGGGACAACCCCCTTACTATCACACACAGACACATTCTCTCAAACACACGGCCGCGCCACATGCTTCCTGTCAGATACAGATGATGTTTAACCCTGAGCAGTGTGCATAGCCATCCTTGCTGAATAATGCAGCAGGACATTTAAGCTCCTGTGTAAAGGGCATTGTGTGTGTAAAGCTCAGGGGAGCGAGAGGGGGGGGGGGGGTGTAGAGGGAGGTATAGCTAGAGAGAGGTATAACTAGAGAGAGGTATAGCCAGAGAGAAATACAGCTAGAGAGAGGTATAGCTAGAGAGAGGTACAGCTAGAGAGAGGTACAGCTAGAGAGAGGTATAGCCAGAGAGACGTATAGCTAGAGAGACGTACAGCCAGAGAGAGGTACAGCTAGAGAGACGTACAGCTAGAGAGACGTACAGCTAGAGAGAGGTACAGCTAGAGAGAGGTACAGCTAGAGAGAGGTACAGCTAGAGAGAGGTATAGCCAGAGAGAGGTATAGCTAGAGAGAAGTATAGCTAGAGAGAGGTATAGCTAGAGAGAGGTATAACTAGAGAGAGGTACAGCTAGAGAGAGGTACAGCTAGAGAGAGGTACAGCTAGAGAGAGGTACAGCTAGAGAGAAATACAGCTAGAGAGAGGTACAGCTAGAGAGAGGTATAGCTAGAGAGAGGTATAGCTAGAGAGAGGTATAGCTAGAGAGAGGTACAGCTAGAGAGGTATAGCTAGAGATAGGAAAAGCTAGAGAAAGGTACAGCTAGAGAGAGGTATAGCCAGAGAGAGGTATAGCTAGAGAGAGGTATAGCTAGAGAGACGTACAGCCAGAGATAGGAAAAGCTAGAGATAGGAAAAGCTAGAGAGAGGTACAGCTAGAGAGAGGTACAGCTAGAGAGAGGTACAGCTAGAGAGAGGTACAGCTAGAGAGAGGTACAGCTAGAGAGAGGTACAGCCAGAGAGAGGTACAGCCAGAGAGAGGTACAGCCAGAGAGACGTACAGCTAGAGAGACGTACAGCTAGAGAGAGGTATAGCCAGAGAGAGGTATAGCTAGAGAGAGGTATAGCCAGAGAGAGGTATAGCCAGAGAGAGGTATAGCCAGAGAGAGGTATAGCCAGAGAGAGGTATAGCTAGAGAGAGGTATAGCTAGAGAGAGGTACAGCTAGAGAGACGTACAGCTAGAGAGAGGTACAGCTAGAGAGAGGTACAGCTAGAGAGAGGTACAGCTAGAGAGAGGAAAAGCTAGAGAGAGGTACAGCTAGAGAGAGGTACAGCTAGAGAGAGGTACAGCCAGAGAGAGGTACAGCCAGAGAGACGTACAGCTAGAGAGACGTACAGCTAGAGAGAGGTACAGCTAGAGAGAGGTATAGCCAGAGAGAGGTATAGCTAGAGAGAGGTATAGCCAGAGAGAGGTATAGCCAGAGAGAGGTATAGCTAGAGAGAGGTATAGCTAGAGAGAGGTATAGCTAGAGAGAGGTATAACTAGAGAGAGGTACAGCTAGAGAGAGGTACAGCTAGAGAGAGGTACGGCTAGAGAGAGGTACGGCTAGAGAGAGGTACGGCTAGAGAGAAATACAGCTAGAGAGAAATACAGCTAGAGAGAGGTATAGCTAGAGAGAGGTATAGCTAGAGAGCGGTATAGCTAGAGAGAGGTATAGCTAGAGAGAGGTACAGCTAGAGAGAGGTATAGCTAGAGAGAGGTACAGCTAGAGAGAGGTACAGCTAGAGAGAGGTACAGCTAGAGAGAGGTACAGCTAGAGAGAGGTACAGCTAGAGAGAGGAAAAGCTAGAGAGAGGTACAGCTAGAGAGAGGTATAGCCAGAGAGAGGTATAGCTAGAGAGACGTACAGCCAGAGAGAGGTACAGCTAGAGAGACGTACAGCTAGAGAGAGGTACAGCCAGAGAGAGGTATAGCTAGAGAGAGGTATAGCTAGAGAGAGGTATAACTAGAGAGAGGTACAGCTAGAGAGAGGTACAGCTAGAGAGACGTACAGCTAGAGAGACGTACAGCCAGAGAGAGGTATAGCTAGAGAGAGGTACAGCCAGAGAGACGTACAGCCAGAGAGAGGTATAGCTAGAGAGAGGTATAGCTAGAGAGAGGTACAGCTAGAGAGAGGTACAGCTAGAGAGAGGTACAGCTAGAGAGAGGTACAGCTAGAGAGAGGTACAGCTAGAGAGAGGTACAGCTAGAGAGAGGAAAAGCTAGAGAGGTACAGCTAGAGAGAGGTATAGCCAGAGAGAGGTATAGCTAGAGAGACGTACAGCCAGAGAGACGTACAGCTAGAGAGAGGTACAGCTAGAGAGAGGTACAGCTAGAGAGAGGTATAGCCAGAGAGAGGTATAGCTAGAGAGACGTACAGCTAGAGAGAGGTATAGCTAGAGAGAGGTATAGCTAGAGAGAGGTATAGCTAGAGAGAGGTATAGCTAGAGAGAGGTACAGCTAGAGAGAGGTACAGCTAGAGGGAGGTACAGCTAGAGGGAGAGACAGAGAGAGAGAAAGAGACAGAGGTCTATCGGAACATCACTACACCCCCTTCTCTCCCCCTCGTCATTCAGCCCAACAATAATTCACAGAGCAGCGGCTGGATAGGCGGTATGTAAATGATTTCGGGGCTGGCTGGCTACTACAGAAGCCTGAGGATGGGTGGCTCTCTTACTCAAGGTGACAGAGCGAGTGGCTGTTGAAATAACACTACAACCCCCTTCGCACACTCACACTCACACACACACACACACACACAACCTCTCCCTCCTCGTGATCAAGACAAAGGAGATGATCGTGGACTACAGGAAAATGAGGGCCGAGCACACCTCCATTCTCATCGACAGGGCTGTAGTGGAGCTGGTTGAGAGCTTCAAGTTCCTTGGTGTTCACATCACCAACGAACTAACATGGTCCAAGGACATCAAGACAGTCATGAAGAGGGCATGACAATGCCTTTTCCCTCTCAGGAGACTGAAAAGATTTGGCATGGGTCCTCAGATCCTCAAAAGGTTCTACAGCTGCACCATCGAGAGCATCCTGACTGGTTGCATCACTGCCTGGTATGGCATATGTTCAGCCTCCGACCGCAAGGCATTACAGAGGGTAGTGCGTAGTGGGGCCAAGCTTCCTGCCATCCAGGACCTATATACCAGGTGGTGTCAGAGGAAGGCCCTAAAAATTGTCAAAGACTCCAGCCACTCTAGTCCTAGACTGTTCTCTCTGCTACCGCACGGCAAGCGGTACCGGAGCACCAAGTCTAGGTCCAAAAGGCTTCTTAACAGCTTCTACCCCCAAGCCATAAGACTCTTGAACAGCAAACCAAATGGCTACTCGTACTATTTTCATTGACCCCCCCCCCCCATTTTGAAGCTGCTGCTACTCTGTTTATTATCTATGGACAGTAACTTTACCTCTACCTACATGTACATATTACCTCAATTACCTTGACTAACATGTGCCCCACACATTGACTCTGTACCGGTACCCCTGTATATTGCCTCGTTACTGTTATTTTATTGTTGCTCTTTAATTATTTCTTATTTTTCCAAATTTTTTTCATTTTTATTTATTTACTGTTTACTTCAGTTTATTTAGTAAATACTTTCTTAACACTTATTTTTTCTTCAAACTTCATTGTTGGTTAAGGGCTTGTAAGTAAGCATTTCACTGTAAGGTCTACACCTGTTGTATTTGGCATATGTGACAAATACAATTTGCTTTGCTTTGATTTGATTTGACAAACACACACACACACACACACACACACACACACACACACACACACACACACACACACACACACACACACACACACACACACACACACACACACACACACACACACAGAGTCAGATATACACACACAGACACATACACAGTCATGAAGTGAAGGTCAAACGTCCCTTTAGATAACCACATAGTGGAATGAAGACAGAGAGAGGGTAAATGGGGCCGAGGCAACGCAATGGCCTTGTCGGAGATGACCAACTGAGTCAGACAGACGTACTCACTCGCCCACCGAGACCATCCCCCAGTACCAGGGGCAAGGGGGGAACGGAGAGCAGCGTAACACTCAATGGATAGCAATGTATCACTGGGAACCATGATGGGGAGAGGAGAGCATGGAATATGTACAGCGCATCATGTTGTGTATAGGATATTATTCCAGTAAAATAGCCCATCGTCCTTCTCAAACGGCGCTTAAAACGTACAGCCTAATGTATAGGCCGAGGGTCTGTTCGAGGTGTGGATGATTTAAATGAACGTCTTTGTCGTTATTAAAATGCCTTTTGGTCTAAACACAATCCGGAGAGTACAGCCGGAGTAGGATTAGCCTGGTTTAAAATTGCCTCTTGGATGGGTTTGTCGTCAGCGGGGCACACATGCACACACACACACTCTCTTCTCAAGGCAGTGTTACCACGAAGAGGTCAGAGCACAGTGGCAGGACTGGAGATGTGCCATTTTCATCCAGGCTTGTTCGCAGACGCCCACGCTCCCTTATTATGTCCCCCGGAGAGCAACGCACAGTGCCTAAGCCTATGGATGAGTGTTCCGGAGAAATAGAGAAAGAGGAAGGGAGAGAGGTGGTGGTGGGAGGACAGCGGTAGAGAGGGGGGGAGACAAAGAGAGAGCGAGAGAGAAAGAGTGAGAGTGAGACGGAGGGAGGATGTGTGAGAAAGAGAAAAGTGTCAGTCAGAGAGAGCGAGAGAGAGAGAAAGAAAGCGAGAGAGACACCAGCACTTTGCGACAACTGCTGATGTAAAAATGGCTTTATAAAATACATTTGATTGATTGAACGATTTGAGAGATATAGTGCGAGAGAGAGAGAGAGAAAGAAAGAATGGAACCAGCTTGTAGCCTAACTGTGTCATTATCAATGGAAGTACTGAGTGCATACTGAGTCGGTGGCTTGCGCCTATTTCTGCCTGCCATGATTCAGCACATCATCAGGCCCCATCAGGCCCGCCCCTCAGTGGAACTCAACAGCAGCAGCAGGAGCGTCACAACCACTCCACCTTAGTGACAGATATGTGCTTCTGAGCCACTCCCAATACTTCAAATGCTTATTGCCCCAGCCCCACCTCTATGTTGAAGTTCGTCAGACTGATGTTTTTGGATGTTGCTCCTTTCCTTTCCTTTTCTTTCCTTTCTCTCTCTCTCTCTCTCTCCATCTCTCTCTCTCTTCTTATATACTTTCTGGCAATCTTTCTCTCTCACTGTTTACATCATTTGGAACGTCGCTTGGTTCCTTTTTCAGAGGGAGGGGAGTGAGAGAGAGACGTTAAATCAACAGAGTTCAAAGGAAGATGGGTGGATAGAAGGATGAGAGGGAGGGAAAGAGGGAAGCGTGTCGGGACAGAGGGCCCATTGATTCACTTAATTAAGTGGATCAATCAGACCACCGGAAAAGTTCACAGTAGTCCCGCCGATCCTTTTCACATCCCCCCAAACCTCCAGATACAGATGTCACTTAACTAATGTTTAATGTACTGATGCTAAAATGCTTCAAATCAGCCCACGCCTTCATCAGGGGACCCTAGTGAGTGCACAGCTTCTTAAGATCTGAAGGCAAATATTTTCTCTGAAGAGAGCCGGAGCATCGTCAACAACATGATATGGGGAAATTGGAGAATAAAGAATTAGCACTGAGAGATGTGTATGACGCATAAACAATCCCCATTGACATCTCCACTCAGCGC
>NC_042960.1:17855455-17902955 GCF_901001165.1 Salmo trutta | reverse complement strand
TACATTAGGTTATAATGACTCTATTACGGCATTCCTCCAGAAGGGCATTTTCTGAGGCTGAGGGGTGCTTTTCCGAAAGGCATGGTGCTGTGGTTCTGCATGGAGATCACAAGCTCTTCAACTGGGCAGCAGTGTCGTGATGGACAGAATAGCCTATACAGAGACTACGTAAAACCACGGCAACAGAGTTACTGTAAAGTGTGGGAATAAACTTATGCCAGATTTAGCCTACGTTTAACCTCTCCCTTGTTCGTTTCAAAGTCCATATGTTCATGACCTGATTCATATAAATCATGTCAAAGTATGCTTTGGCAAGAGTTGGAGTGATGAAATAAATATGTAAATATTCTATGAAAAAAATATTTTGAGAGGCAAAGACTCCTGTGGTCATACATAATTCATAGATTCACCAAAAAGCTATTATTATTCTATGATTCATTATTCCTGGTAGATACTACAGGTTATGATTCATTATTCCTGGTAGAGACTACTGGTTACGATTCATTATTCCTGGTAGAGACTACTGGTTATGATTCATTATTCCTGGTAGAGACTACTGGTTATGATTCATTATTCCTGGTAGAGACTACTGGTTATGATTCATTATTCCTGGTAGAGACTACTGGTTATGATTCATTGTTCCTGGTAAATACTACTGGTTATGATTCATTATTCCGGGTATATACTACTGGTTATGATTAAAGACAGAGCCCAGAGAATGGGATGATACAATATTGAAATAGTCATAAGTTGATAAGGTGCATGCATGGTGATGTCCACGTCACCGAGAGTTATGCCCATGCTGTAGAGATATACCTAGAGGACTGAAACTTCACTGTTGTAGGCACAATACAGCTAGTACTATCTAAACTTGCGGTGGCAAACAAATCCATTACATTAGAAACCTAAATGTGAAGTAAACTCAACTGAGGAGTATAGAAAGTACATTTTTCCTCAATAACGTAGCTGTCGATAGAGTCAGACCTCGAAGGGGGGAGGGGGTGGGGTCAAGAGCAGGTTAAGTGTGAGGAGGACTATTTAAGATACATTTTTGCAAATGTATTAAAAATAAAAAACAGAAATAACTTATTTACATAAGTATTCAGACCCTTTGCTGTGAGACTCAAAATTGAGCTCCGGTCCATCCTGTTTACATTGATCATCATTGAGATGTTTATACAACTTGATTGGAGTCCACTGGTAAATTCAATTGATTGGACATGATTTGGAAAGGCACACACCTGTCTATATAATGGTGCCACAGTTGAGGGTGCATGTCAGAGCAAAAACCAAGCCATGAGGTTGAAGGAATTGTCAATCGAGCTCCGAGTCAGAATTGCGTCGAGGCACAGATCTGGGGAAGGGTACCCAAAAATGTCTGCAGTATTGAAGGTCCCCAAGAACACAGTGGCCTCCATCATTCTTAAATGAAAGAAGTTTGGAACCGCAAAGACTCTTCCTATAGCTATCCGCCAGGCCAAACTGAGCAATCGGGAGAAAAGGGCCTTGGTCAGGGAGGTGACCAAGAACCCGATGGTCCCTCTGTCAGAGTTTCAGTTCCTCTGTGGAGATGGGAGAACCTTCCAGAAGGACAACCATCTCTGCAGCACTCCACCAATCAGGCCTTTATGGTAGAGTGGCCAGACGGAAGCCACTCCTCAGTAAAAGGCACATGACAGGCCGCTTGGAGTTTGCCAAAAGGCAACTAAAAAACTCTCAGACCATGAGAAACAAGATTCTCTGGTCTGATGAAACCAAGATTGAACTCTTTGGCCTGAATGCCAAGCAAAAAGTCTGGAGGAAACCAGGCACTGCTCATCACCTGGCCAATACCATCCCTACGTTGAAGCATGGCGGTGGCAGCATCATGCTGTGGGGATGTTTTTCAGGGACTGGGAGACTAGTCAGGATTGAGGGAAAGATGTAGGGGAGAGATCGATGAAAACCTGCTCTAGAGCGCTCAGGACCTCAGACTGGGGCGAAGGTTTACCTTCCAACAGGACATCGACTATAAGCACAAAGCAGAGACAATGCAGGAGTGGCTTTCGGGACAAGTCTCTGAATGTCCTTGAGTGGCCCAGCCAGAGCCCGGACTTGAACCCGATCAAACATCTCTGGAGAGACCTGAAAATACGCTCCTCAACGCTCCTCATCCAACCTGACAAAGCTTGAGAGGATCTGCTAAAAAGAATGGGAGAAACTCCCCACATAAAGGTGTGCCAAGCTTGTAGCGTCATACCCAAGAAGACTCTATGCTGTAATCGCTGCCCTAGGTGCTTCAACAAAGTACTGAGTAAAGGGTTTGAATACTTATGTAAATGTGATATTTGTTTTTTATTTATAATACATTTGCAAACATTTCTAAAAACCTGTTTTGCTTTGTCATTATGGGGTATTGTCTGGAGATTGATGAGGGGGGAAAACAATTTAATCCATTTTAGAATAAGGCTGTAATATAGCAAAATGTGGAAAAAGTGAAGGGGTCTTAATACTTTCCGAATGCACTGTATACGGGCCAATTGGGCAGTGCACACCAAGCCCAATTTATTCAAAGCTTTTTGAAAGCCCCCAGAATCTTTCTGTAGATACTTCTGAGGAATTCTGAAGGTTTCAGCAAAGGAATTTAGTTTTGCATGTGCAATGTACTTCCTTTAGACCAGGGTTCCCCAACTGGTGTGATTTTATTTTGCCCCCAACTTTTCTGAGCAAATTGTTGGACTCTAAAAATTGTTGGACTCTTAAAACACCAGCAAATGAGCTCCAAGTGGTTCCCACACATATATGTGTTCGTATACAAATGTAAGTGTAACAGTGTAGGTTCCGTCCCTCTCTTCGCCCCAACCTGGGCTCGAACCAGGGACCCTTGCACACATCAACAACTGACACCCACGAAGCATCGTTACCCATCGCGCCACAAAAGCCGCGGCCCTTGCAACGTTGCAAGGGGAAACCCTACTTCAAGTCTCAGAGCGAGTGACGTCACTGATTGAAATGCTATTAGTGCGCACCACCGCTAACTAACTAGCCATTTCACATCGGTTACATAAGCAAGGTTTGAGATTATGTTTTATTCAAACATTATATATTGTTGGGCTTCTTGTGGTCAATTTGCAGTCTACAAATTATTTGTACCATGTTCTGGCCCCCTCACCATCCGCTCAAGAATTTTATTTTTTTATTTTTTTGATCCCCGATTTAGACATACATAGCCTATTCTTAACTACTGGAGCATAAAAACTGATGCATTTACCAAGCAGCTGTTTGACTAGTCAACAACAATTTTAAGTATGTAATTTATATTCAATGTGTTCATGTAATGTGCTACATTAAAGGGGCAATTATGCTATTGTGCTTTGTTTGCAATGGAATTACAGTATGAGAGTGATTAAACGTCATAACATTCCTTTGAAGTCATATCAGATCCCGGATGCATGATTAACATATCCTTGTTGATTCATTGACAGAATGACATTTTATAGACAGCTTATTGCTGTGCTATAGTCAAAATATTCTGGGAAAGGGACAGACATTTAGTCTGATATCAGCATTCAGCAAACATCCAATCTTTCTGCAAGTGACATAACCTCTCTTACGCTTTTGTAATCAATCTGAATCGGTTTGGTGTTACATTGTTACTGCATGTTCTTACAGGCGAAATGAAAAGATAAGTACCCACTTCACTCCAATAAATAAACAAATGTAACAACAACAGAAAACCCATCACTGTCTGCACACCCCAGCTTGCCATTACGGCTAAATAACATCTTAAAACAGATGGAGATGGGCAGAAAGAATAGATGTTGAGAAGCAGCTAAGTAGGCTAATGGCCAGCCCAGGACTTCCACATCTGGCTTCTTTACCTGCGGGATCGTCTGAGACCAGCCACCCGGACAGCTGATGAAACTGAGGAGTATTTCTGTCTGTAATAAAGCCCTTTTGTGGAGAAAACCTCATTCTGATTGGCTGGGCCTGACTCCCCAGTGGGTGTACCTGGCTCCCAAGTGCGTGGGCCTATGCCCTCCAAGGCCAACCCATGGCTGCACCCCTGACCAGTCATGTGAAATCCATAGATTATGGCCTAATGAATTTATTTCATTTGGCTGATTTCCTTAAATGTAACTCAGTAAAATCATTGAAATTGTTGCATGTTGCCTTTATATTTTTGTTCAGTATATATTTTCATTTATTCACCCATTTGGCTAGCACAATTTTGGTTTCATGTATTGGTATGAAAATAAACACAACTGAACAATTTGCTATTTAGAGCATTTCCCCAAAATACATGTCCTGCCTTTGTTGACCTACTACATTTTTCAATTTTCTCCAAACAGCCTCATCGATTGATACGATGTTTCAATATTCTCAGGGCCACCTTGTTGATACAATGCTTCAATGTTCGCAGAATGTTTTTCTCCTTCCCTGGCGAATAAGGCAGACGGGCAAATGCAGAAATGAGCGGGATGCGCAAGAGACACTGTCTTAGTAGGCTACACTGTTTTGGCGTTCCACAACGTTGGCTTCATAAAGCCTATGGCAGGGGGATGGCAACCTTTTTCATGAGGAGTGCCAATTTACAATATATCCTACATACCATTTCTAAATATCTGCGTGCGAGTTATGATTTTCATATACTCATTGTAGACTACCTAACTGTGCCCCAAAAATGTCATACGGCCCATAAACGAAATAATTATATTAACTGGCAACTAAACATAGACGCTGTCCATTCAGCACCAAACCAACGAGCTCCACTACGCCTACCTGAACGGAGGCACTGTCCATTCAGCTGAATCATGGGCGAGGCCTTAGCTCCGTTTAAAAAGGCATGTTTAGATTTTCCTTTCGTGATTTTCGTCATTATTTGGTCGAGTTTGTTTGTCTTCATGCGTCCCTGTCGATTGTAGGCCTAAGTAAGCTTAAGTCCTTTAATGTATGCGCTTTATTTCAATGCATGTGTAGAATTTATCTGACATAGTTTGCCTTCCCTGTCAACACTTTAATGCATCGGTTACTTTCAGTTGGCCTTGTTGTTATTTGATAGCATGTATTACGCATCTATTTCTTGGTGCACTGTATGCGACATTCCACAAGTAAATTAGTCAATTTATGTTGAGGTTGAGTAGCTAACCATTTACACACCGTTCCACAGACCTTTAAACGTTATATTGAGGTGATAATTAATGGCTGGTCCATTTTTGTTTGTTTTTGCTGTTCTCCGCATACCATTTTAAAGTTTTTAAATTGTGTAGAAATGCAGTATGCCTAAATGAGCTTTGATTTACCAAAAACTCAGTGGAGGCTTTGCAATCACGCCCCACCACACCCAACTTTGCCATTCCCTAGGTTTGGCTGAAATGACGCCACTGCATTATTTAGTGATGGCACAGCGGAAATTAACTGTTCGCGCCTTTTTTTTATATCCCAATATGATACACTCTGCGTCTGCGCACTTTTCGTCAGACGCTTTTCGTAGTTATGAAACTTCTAAACTAAGGTTTTGTAATCGAGACTCGCTGGCCAATCAAGGAACTGTGATTCCCGTCACGTGATCGCATTTTTACGTAACAAACGGGTGTACACCTGTATGTTGCCAAGTCGCTACTGGCACATAAACTAGAGACACATTGTTGGCTACAGCTATGGCTAAACACATTTTTTAAATACATTTATAATAACCGGCATACATTGTATGCCGATCGTCTAGCCTACAATGTCGGTCCAACACCCCGACAGAGAGGACGACGTCGAAGAAAGAAGAGGATTCTTCATCGAACCAGAATACGACTGGGACGAGGAGCAGGATAATGTAGACCACCACACACTTATTTTACAAAAAGCTGATGCACTGGCATCAGAAAACCGTCTCAAAGAAGCCATCGATGTTTACTCGATGGCCTTGAGATATGGTTCTGTAGGGCCGGAGCAGATGAGCACTTTAGTGGATTGTATTCTGCGCAACTTCAAGAGGAAGCTGGGAAAGGATGAGCCGCCTTCGGAACGAACGCTACATATTTTGGACAACGCCGGAGAGGAGGATGTTTTTGACTGCCCGAATTGTCATAGATTTCTAGGCGAGCCCGTGACTATCGGCTGTGGACATTCGTACTGTAAAAGATGTTTACAACATCAGCTGCTCTCCAAATGCAAGCTGTGTAGCGATGTAGGAGGCAGGCCGACGGAGCTTAAAACGAATGTGATTCTATTCGGACTTTTGGAAAAGTGGTTTCCCGAGGAGCTGAAAAGGTCCAGAGCTATTAGTGAAATTGAAGACCTGTCTAGAAGGAAACATTTCGAGGAGGCCGTATCACTAGCGACAGATATGATTGAATCTGGTGAGTGGGGGGAGGAAAGGCTTTTGTGGATACCACTTCTCATCCTTGTTTTGTGTGCTATGATGAGACATTTAGGAAATTTGTCAAAGCATGAACACCAAGTGTTATTTTAGTCATTCCCTGTTACTGTTTCTGGTATTTATTGTCAAAGAGTAGGGAAGGGGAGTTCCACTGACCAATATTGAAGGTACCCGCTTGTCATGTGTTTGACTAGCTTTTTTGGCAGCATTTACAGGCAGCCCAATTCTGATCTTTTTTTCACCAATTTATCTTTTGACCATTAGATCTGAAAAATATCTAATGTGGTTGGTCAAACGACCAATTAGTGGAAAACATCAGAATTGAACTGCCTGCGTGAACGCAGCCTTTGTGCCACTGATGTAACCCTCGTGCCGCCCTGTTACGACATTTCTTAAGTTGGGCATGCGCACAAGCAGCGAGTTTCATAAGGCAGGTCGTGACACAGTGGAACGTTTTGTAACTAAGTAGCGGGGTATGGGTTTGCCAAACAGTAATGTTAGAACGTTTGGTCCCCTCTCAAAGTCCGAAAAAGACACTTAAAAAGGCTAAATGTGCTGCCCAATCAAAGCATGGTGGTGCAGTTATTAACGTGATGGCATTTTTACGTAACAAACGGGTGTATACCTGTGTGTTGCCAAGTCTCTACTGGTACATAAGACTAAGAAGTCAAAATGCAGAGAGAGTGCCAATGCAAATATTGCGAAGGCAATAAAAAGTGACAGCACTGAAGTCTATAGTCATTGCTGTAGGCTGTGTTAGGTTTTAGTGACACCAGACATACAATTAGTGATACTTACAAAATAAATACCAAAGAGATTCCTGAAAGTTGTCATTCTGTCTCCTATGGGTAATACTGAGCGGTTAACCAACATTTTGCCTATTTTCCGTTTTTTAAACAACTAATTGACTGACATCTGTTAAATTATCTGAATTCCATATTTAATTTTATTTTCTTCTGTGAGCTCAGTGCTGTTTCTTTAGAGAAATCACATCAATACCAAACTGTGCGATGTAGGCCTAGTAGGGAGTTGTAGTTTACATCAGGCCAATATTTTACATAGTTTAGTGCAGAAAACATCATAATTAACAACAAATTACCATAATCCATTGCTCGCCTACTTGTCCAGCCACTGTTTCTTCAGCTGCACTAACACAGCCAGCCCAATTCTGATATTTTCTTTCGCTAATTGTTATTTTGACCAATCAGAGCAGCTCTGAAAAAGCTCTCGATGTGAAAAGATCTGATGTGATTGGTCAAAAGACCAATTAGTGGAAAAAATATCAGAATTGTGCTGCCTGTGTAAACGCAGCTTTTTAGGCCTGCTATGTTAGGTTAGTGTGGGGGCAGACACGAGAGAAGACAGAAGAATGCGCTATCGAGAGGGATAGAGACCAGTTGCTTCGCGAGGTATGAATGAAATGAAGACTTGGAATGAAATAATTAAAGTCATCAAATAAAACAAATTCAATATACACAACAACTTAAATATTTTATTAAAGTAATGTGAGTAAATGATGGTTAATAAGTGATAACCAGTAATGGGCAGTCACTAACATCATGGGACTTTTAATTTGTATTCTGTGTTGTTACAGCGTTCAACCAACATAGTGCATTTAATGCACCAAAATGAAAAAAACGTGATTATTTTTGTAACAATCGAACCGAAACCGACCTCAAAATCTCACCTTGACAGCCATTGGCCTTGTTTGATGGTTCAGCTTCTCGGAAAGCAATTTATTCCTGGAAAATAAGTGTGAAATCGATCAGGTCAACAGTTACAGATACTAACCAAGGCAATGCTCTCCGTAATGCGAAGGCCTACTCAGGAACTCTAATGGCACCTATGTACTGTAGATGCATGGTTATTACATCGAGTAGTATGCTTTGCACAATAACATGCTAAATGTAGCCCTAGCGTGTCATGCAAGTACTTATTGAAATGATAAGAGCGAGAACGTTGAGAAAGAAAATGTGGCTAACAATCTCTTGTCATGTTGTTGCCCTCACAATTAGACCAAATTATGCCGAAGCTGTTTCTTCAGAAGACATTTATTTGTATATATGAAAAAAGTAAAAGTAAACGCTAAAGAGTAATAAAGTCATCCGTTGTAAGCCATGCTAAACTGGTGTATGTTTATACATTTAATAAGGGGGTGCGGAGGTATGACATAAAGATTCCAGATATCTGAGTCAACCTGAAGTTGTTCATGCTGTGATGTAATATTATAAGAGGTCTGGATTTTCTAGAACCCGACTTGCTGTTGCTAAAAAATCCGAAGATTTCTGCTCATTCAAGATCCGCTAGCCTACCTCCTTTCAGCTACTGCTCAGTCACTCTGTGACTCCGCTGCCGCTTGTACACAAAATAGTTTGAATAAACATAGTTCTTTGACTGTAAAAAAAAAAAAACAACAACAAAAAAACACTACATACTATTGTAAACATAAGCACAACAGAAGCTAGAGCCTGCACAGCATATCAAACAAGCAAGACACGGACAGGCAGTATTACACACATTGGCTAAACAGGAAGTAGACTCCTGGCTATATGGCAGCATAACTATAAAGATGACATCATCACACATTACGCTAATTGTTTTTCCCCAATGCAATGTGTAGACTGTGTCTTGCTTGTGCTACGCTAATATCCATTACAACAGAATGAGGAAGGTTGTAATGTAGCTTTCATATATATTTTTGGAAAGTTTGTTCAAATCGCAGCTGTCCAGATATATTAGGCAGAGACATAGCCCACGTCATCATGTCGATCAAATCGGTTGAGGGTTCAGAAGAGGGTAAGTAAAGAGAGAACCGCGAATGTGTGTGTAAAATAACACGTGCGGAACAGGATTCGCATCTTTAGATTTGAGAACTACGTTTCCAGAGGGGCGGGGTGCGAAAACTCCGTATTCATAGCCTCGGCCATATTATAAGGTCACCTCCAAGACCCTTACCCCTCTGTCACTGAAGATAACTCATCAAACTGCACAGGCTCCCCTCTTGACGCTGAACTGATCTCACTTATTAATAAAGGAGTTACAAATGATATATTGCCCAATAATAAAAATATGAGCACTTATTGCATATAAGTGTAGCCTAAAGCTACTTTCTTTGATTTGAGTCTAAATGAGCGCAAAAAAACATTGTTTGGTCTAGAGGTGGAAAGTTATGCCCTTATCTTTCAACATTGTTTAATGTGGAAATGTTGGCAACTGTGAGACACGGTAGCAAATGTAAGAGCCCATAGCCAGTGTGGCATTTTGGGTCAGCTAAGGACTTCGCTGAGGTGACTTTGGTTTTGGGGCGCAGGCGTGTGACACAGTTGCAGTGCCAACGCTGGTGGCACAGTTGGTCACCGCCAACAGAGCGGCAAGAACCAGACTAGAGGTGCCACCGCTATGACATTACTGTATCTGTCTGAGACTTGGTGAGCTAGTCAAGCCTGAAGAACATAAGCTAATATGGAGTAATCCCCCTTCTAGTGAAGTGAATCACACAGTCGTTGTCTGTCTTTTCCCCCTACACAACGGAAAACCCACCGGAGTGCGTCTCAATAGTCTAAAGGGGCTTAGTTTTCTTGACCTTGTCCTTCATCTGTACTGATCTACAAAGGCATGTTAGGTTAAAGCAAACCAGACAGTGTCTCATATCCAGGGGTTTATGCTGGACAGGAGACAGTGTGGGTGAAGGAAAGGAGACCGGGAGAGGAAGCCACTTTGAACGATGGAGATGCAACCCTTGTGCGTTTTGTAGACATGTCACCTCTAGCCGCAGGCTCAGAATCACAGAGGCCCGTCTTGGACCGCAAACAAGATGCCACAGTGTGTCTCTTATCTTGCCAGCAACGCACATGATTTTGAACATTCATCATAGAAGACCAAATAGGCCTAGTCTATGACCTCAGCTGAAAGCTGGGAAGCTTAACCTGGTCTACAGTGTTTTCCCTCTATTCATTTAGCTGCCACACAACAACAAAAAGTAAAATTATTTATATATATATATATATATATATAACAGTATATTAAAAAAATCTTCAGGGTGTTAAAACGCTTTCAGTGTAAACTTAAATGACTAAACCCACACAAAGTATGTAGAACATATAATTGACCTACATACTTGTTTTATAATGTCATCTTTGAGAAATAGAAATCACCAAATAAATGCTACGACAGCCAGGTTTAATCGGAAATTTCCAAAACGTTGAGTTTAGGAGTATTTTTGGCATGGCTGGATTACTGATAAGATACTTAGGGTATATGCCCAGGGGCCCTGTTTGCGGTCCCTATTGATAAAAAAAAAAAAAATCATGTTTGAGCATAAGAACACAGAAATAGCCATGGCAAAATAAATAGAATTGCAGGAAATTAGCTTTCACAAGTTTCTCTCATTTATTGAATTGCAGGATGCTTCTCTCTGCCGCCAATTCCGGACTGATTTTAAAACCTCCCGGACCAATTTCATGCCTTGGATCATTAACTTCTATAGGCTTGGACTACATTTTACATTACATTTACATTTTAGTCATTTAGCAGACGCTCTTATCCAGAGCGATTTACAGTAGTGAATGCATACATTTCATTTCATGCATTTAAAAAAAAAAAATTTCGGACTACTCTTTGACAGGATTGTCACGGTCTTCACAGGCCCCCAGTGTGCAGTCTGGAGTGAGAAGTCACGAGCTCTGCTGGTCGGCTACTGCGTAGCAACCTAGTGGTGCCAAACTGGTCTGCACTAGAAAGCCTATGGAAATTAAGATCACTAGAACCAACTCTTTTTTAAATTTTTTAGATGCCCATTTTGGGCTCTAAAATGTGTTTATTATGATCTAGTTCGATCCCCTCGGTAAATTGTTTAAAAGTTTGCTACCAATCGAGATATTTAGTTAAATAGTGATCGCACCCTGATGCACTCTCATTGCACGTGGTATTCACGTGGTATCCGGTATTGACGCCGACGTCATCTAGCATCGTTGGGTTGACTCTCTCAGGTAGGGTGAAGACGACTACAACGACCATAATCCTTTGCTAGTCACGGCCACTTTGACCATGATCCTAAGACATTTTTTGGTGCCATTCAGCTCCATTCAGCTAGATGGGGCGCTTCAAATTCAAATATTTCCAGCTTCATGCGCCATCATGAGTTTTCCGTACGAATATGTGGATGACGTACAGTTAATTCGGAAAGTATTCAGACATCTTCACTTTTTGCACATTGTGTTACGTTACAGCCTTATTCTAAAATGGATTCAATCTAGACACAATGCCCTATAATGACAACGCGAATACATGCTTTTAGAAATTTTTGTTAATTTATTGAAAATTAAAAAACAGATACCTTATTTCCGTAACTATTTAGACCCTTTGCTTTGAGACTCGAAATTGAACTCACGTGATTTGGAAAAGCACAGACCTTTCTATATAAGGTCCCACAGTTGACAGTGCATGTCAGAGCAAAAACCAAGCCATGAGGTCAAAGGAATTGTCTGTAGAGGTTCGAGACAGGATTGTGTCAAGGGACAGATCTGGGGAAGGGTACCAAAACATTTCAGCATTGAAGGTCCCCAAGAACACTGTGGCCTCCATCATTCTTAAATGGAAGAAGTTTGGAACCACCAAGAAAGACTCTTCCTAGAGCTGGCAGCCCGGCCAAACTGAGCAATCGTGGGAGAAGTGCCTTGGTCAGGGAGTGCCTTGGAAGTGCCTTGGTCAGGGAGGTGACCAAGAACCCAATGGGGTCCTAATTTGTCTCTGCTCTCCTCCTTTATCCTTCCCTCCTTTTCCCCCCAGATCCTGGGGATGAGGCAGTGCGGTGGTCACGGGTCAAGGCCTACACCGGGCTCCAGCAGTACCGATTGGCCCTGGAGGACGCTGAACTCTGTCTTAGCTCCGCCCACTCTGCAGAGGTAGGTTACTGGACCAATGGGGCAAACTGTGTGTTGAGTTCAGTAGGCACAAGTACAGGGGGGAAAAAATATTTACGAAATTTAAACAAATGTTGTTATGGGAGGTTTTAAGTTCGCTGAGGCCTACTTTATTCACTTATTCACTTTATTCACTGCTCCCCAGCACTATCATTACCCTTAGTACTTACCAGGCACCCTGTGGCACTTTTAAACAGTGAATTAGAAGCCTATAGCTCCGGTAATATCCTCCACGCTGTACGACACTGTGTGATGCGTCATGGAGGGAAAGTGGAGGCTGATTAGAGGCTCAGTCAGGTTTTAGTAAGTCTAAATGTGTTAGCAGGGCCATCCTGAATAAGAACCGGTAGGATATATTTTAGGGCGTCTTAGCGCTATTAACATCATTGTTCACTATGTCCTCTAGTTCGATTTTTAAGTCTTGATAAATTCTAATATAATATTACTGTATAATATTTTTCTGTTATCAAATGTTGATTTGTTTTTCCTTTACATAACTTTTTTGATGGAGGGTTCAGAGCCTCTCATTTGGGAGTTGTGCATTTGTTTGTTACACATTTGGTCACACTTTTGGTCCCACCAAGGCTGAAATTTCAGGTGGTCTTTTCAAACATCGCTTACTCTCAAAGGGCAATATCATAATTTTCATCATTTCCCAGTATTATCCCATCCTCATACTGTGGAAATATACAGTGGGGTCTGAAATTATTGACACCCTTGAAAAAGATGAGCAATAATGACTGTATAAAATCAATAATTAAAATACTTAGCTATATTGTATGCTCAAAAAAATTGGTAAATTATAATATTTTATACTAATACAATTGCTCAGAGAAAAGAGATTGTGTTTAACAATAATACTTTTTTTTCTCTAATAAATAATCTTATAAAGTAGTCAAAAGTTTAGTATTTGATCCCATATTCCTAGCGTGCAATGACTACATCAAGTTGTGACTCTACAAACTTGTTGGATGTATTTGCAGTTTGTTTTGGTTGTGTTTCAGATTCGTTTGTGCCCATTATAAATGAATGGCAAATAATGTATTGTGTCATTTTGGAAGGACTTTTACTGTAAATAAAAATATAATATGTTTCTAAATACTTCTACATAAATGTGGATTCTACCATGATTACGGATAACCCTGAATGAATTGTGAATACAAATGTTTATTTATTTTGCTACGGGTGGATGCTGCTATGGTGACCAGTGAGCTGAGATAAGGTGGGGCTTTACCTAGCAAAGACTTATAGATGACCTGGAGCCAGTGGGTTTGGCGATGAATATGAAGCAAGGGCCAGCCAACGAGAGCATACAGGTCGCAGTGGTGGGTAGTATATGGGGCTTTGGTGACAAAACGGATGGCACTGTGATAAACTGCATCCAATTTGCTGAGTAGAGAGTTGGAGGCTATTTTGTAAATGACATCGCTGAAGTCAAGGATCGGTAGGATAGTCAGTTTTACGAGGGTATGTTTGGCAGCATGAGGGAAGGATGCTTTGTTGAGAAACAGGAAGCCGATTGTAGATTTAATTTTGGATTAGAGATGCTTAGTGTGAGTCTGGAAGGAGAGTTTACAGTTTGACCAGACATCTAGGTATTTGTAGTTGTCCACATATTCTAAGTCAGAACCGTCCAGAGTAGTGATGCTGGACGGGCGGGCAGGTGTGGGTAGCGATTGGTTGAAAAGCATGCATTTAGTTTTACTTGCATTTAAGAGCAGTTTGAGGCCACGGATGGAGAGGTATATGGCATTGAAGCTCATCTGGAGGTTAGTTAATACAGTGTCCAAAGAAGGGCCAGAAGTATACAGAATGGTGTCGTCTGCGTAGAGGTGGATTAGAGAATCACCAGCAGCAAGAGTGACATCATTGATGTATACAGAGAAAAGAGTCGGCCCGAGAATTGAACCCTGTGGCACCCCCATAGAGACTGCCAGAGGTCCGGACAACAGGCCCTATGATTTGACACACTGAACTCTATCTGAGAAGTAGTTGGTGAAACAGGCGAGGCAGTCATTTGAGAAACCAAGGCTGTTGAGTCTGCCGATGAGAATGCGGTGATTGACAGAGTCGAAAGCCTTGGCCAGGTCGATGAAGACGGCTGCACAGTCCTGTCTTTTATCGATGGCGGTTATGATATCGTTTAGGACCTTGAGCGTGGCTGAGGTGCATCTATGACCAGCTCAGAAACAAGATTGCATAGCGGAGAAGGTACGGTGGGATTCAAAATGGTCGGTGATCTGTTTGTTAACATGGCTTTCGAAGACTTTAGAAAGGCAGGGTAGGATAGATATAGGTCTGAAGCAGTTTGGGTCGAGAGTGTCTCCCCCTTTGAAGAGGGGGATGACCGTGGCAGCTTTCCAGTCTTTTTAGGGATCTCAGACGATGTGAAAGAATGGTTGAACCGGCTAGTAATAGGGGTTGCAACAATTGCGGCAGAACATTTTAGAAAGAGAGGGTCCAAATTGTCTAGCCCAGCTGATTTGTAGGGATTTGGGTGAAGGAGAAATGGGGGAGGCTTGGGCAAGTTGCTGTGGGGGGTGCAGAGCTGTTGACCGGGGTAGGGGTAGCCAGGTGGAAAGCATGGCCATTCATAGAAAAATGCTTTTTGAAATGATGAGTGAGAAAGTTGCAGAGGGTCAAAGATCATACCCCCAAGACATGCTAACCTCCCCTGTTATTCTTAATGGTGAGAGGTTAGTTGAAGAGGTGGAAATATATAGTTGGGGATAAACATAAAGGCCCGAGCTAGATGCCACATAGAGTACATCTTTTGTTTAAATTTGTATTTCCATAACTGCTGATTTAGTTGGTAATGTGTAGTTTAGCAAACTAGGCTACTCAGCAGGAGTCATGCCTCTCTTAGAGCGAAGACGAACTGGTACAGTACCCCAAGGGGTTAGGAATTTTTGCATTGTATGTTAATCCTATTCAGTGAAGCCTGGCAACTGAACTGATGTTGAGTTATCCAGGTCTTGTTGGCTGTTGTTGTCAGGCTACCTGTATTGTGTTCTAACTAGGGCCCCTTCTCCTGATGAACACTTCCTGTTGAACGAGGGAGAGCTTGGTTTGTTGTTTTGAATAGTTTGTTGTTTTTAAAGTGTATTGGAAAGTTTCTTAGTAGCTAACTAACTTTTTACTTTGGATCCCGCGACGCATTTGGCATCAGTTGCTGGGACTGCTACTCTCTGTCAAGTGATCCTGCCGACCAAGGCCGGGTCTGAGGAGCTATTTGGCGTAGCTGCCTTTCAAGCTAGTGGGGTTTCTTGAGGGCTTGAACACAGCCCGCGTCGCAGTTAGCCATTGTGCCTGGGGCCGCGGATTGTCCCGGGTTTGTGGCTGTCTAGATCCCTGCTGCTTGTTGTGTTCAATCTTCCCTCTGACCTGCCCTGTCTGGAACTGTGAGGATTAACAGCGTAATCTACGTTATTAGCTACCATGACAAAGACCAAAGCCAGCTTGAATACCGTTGAGGACAGTGGTGTCTCTCTATCACAGGTGAAGGATCTTTTAAACAAACACAAATAGTTCTACAAGCAGTTGTTACAATAACAAGAAAATAGCTTCAAGTGTTTTGTCTAAATACTGGTCGATTCAACTAATAAAATAATGGACGACCTGACCAGAGAGGTCCAGGACCTGAAGAACAGTTTGCAGTTCTCTCAGGGTCAGCTCAATGAGGTGAAACAGGAGAACGGCAAGATGACAGCAATCTGTAAGTCATTGAGAGAGGACATCAGTTCTGTGTGTGAATCCATGATAACAATGACAGAGAAATCAGATTATTTCGAGGGACAATCAAGGCAGAACAACATAGTTGTGGACGGAATTGAAGAATCCCCACATGAGACCTGGATGGAATCTGAAGACAAAGTGAGGGAAAGGTTCTCTGAGAAATTGAAGATGGCCCACCGGAAGATTGAGGTGGAGCGCCCCCACAGGACTGGAAAACCCACCACCGGCCCTGGTGACAAGCCCGATAGTGGCCAAGTTCCTGAGGTTCAAGGACAAGGTAGCTGTTCTGGGAAGTTGAGAGGAACGCATATCTTCCTCAATGAGGACTATCCTGAAGCTGTGTGCCAGAAAAGGAAAGAACTTATCCCAGCCATGAAAGCTGCCAGAGCACGTGACGACATTGCTTACATCTGCTATGACAGGCTTATTGTCCACCCTCCCTCCCAGAAGCCTGGAAGGGATGAGAGAGCCAAGTCTATGGGTTTGCAGCTTCAACCCCTCAGCGCACACACACACTCACGCACCAATTGATTAATGGAGTGCTGAATGTATATATTTATTCTCTTGCTTTGTTTGCTCTTTTCCATATTATGTCTACCTCTGATAAGCTACCCAGGAAAGGGCTGAAAATAGCCCATATTAATATATGTGGACTTAGAAATAAGGTTCATGAAATCAATAACTTGCTAACATCAGACAACATTCCTATATTAGCCATTTCTGAGACTCAGTTAGAGACTTCATTTGATGATACAGCAGTAGCAATACAAGGATATAACATCTATAGAAGAGACAGGAATGGCTATGGGAGAGGTGTTGCTGTATATATTCAGAGCCATATCCCTGTAATGCTTAGAGAAGATCTTATGTCAAGTGTTATTGAAGTGTTGTGGTTGCAGGTTCACTTGGCACATCTAAAGCCTTTTCTTGCTGTAGGCCACCAAGTGCTAACAGTCAGTATCTAAATAATATGTGTGAAATGCTTGATAGTGTATGTGATATAAACAGAGAGGTCTACTTTCTTGGGGATCTGAATATTGACTGGTTTTCATCAAGCTGTCCATTCAAGAGGAAGCTTCTCACTGTAACCAGTGCCTGTAATCTGGTTCAGGTTATTAATCAACCTCCCAGGGTGTTTACAAACACTACAGGGACAAGATCATCCACATGTATCGATCACATTTTTACTAATACTGTAGAACTTTGTACTAAAACTGTATCCGTACCCATTGGATGCAGTGATCACAATATAGTGGCCATATCCAGGAAAGCCAAAGTTCAAAAAGCTGGGCCTAAAATTGTATGTAAGAGATCATACAAAAGATTTTGCTGTGACTCTTATGTGGATGATGTAAAAAATATTTGTAGGTCTGATGTGATTAATAAGGAGCATCCAGACACGGCACTTGATGGATTTATGAAATTGCTTCTTCCGATTATTGATAAACGTGCACCTGTCAAGAAACTGACTGTTAGAACTGTTAAGGCTCCATGGATTGATGAGGAATTAAAAAACTGTAGTGGTTGAAAGAGATGGAGCAAAAGGAGTGGCTAATAAGTCTGGCCAAACATCTGACTTACTGCAAATTGAGAAATGATGTGACTTAACTCAACAAAAACAAGAAACTGTATTATGAAGCCAAGATCAATGATATAAAGAGTGATGGAAAAAAAACTTTGGAGTACTTTAAATGAAATTATGGGCAGAAAGACAAATTCAACTCCATCTTTTATTGAATCAGATGGCTTATTCATCACAAAACCATTTGATGTTGCCACTTATTTTAATGATTACTTCGTTGGTAAAGTGGGCACACTTAGGCAGGAAATGTCAACAATGAACAGTGAGCCATCGTATTCATGCATAAAAAACAAAATAATGAAAGAAAAGCATTGTAAGTTCGAATTTTGTAAAGTTAGTGTGGGAGAGGTGGGAAAATGATTGTTATCGATCAATAATGACAAACCTCCTGCCATTGACAACTTAGATGTGAAGCTACTGAGGATGGTAGCTGACTCTATAGCCACTCCTATCTGTCATATCTTTAATATGAGCCTAGAGGAAAATATTTGTCCTCAGGCCTGGAGTAATTCTGCTACCCAAGGGTGGTAAAGCGGCCTTTACTGGTTCTAACAGCAGGCCTATCAGCTTGCTGTCAGCTCTTTACTTATTAATTAATTGATTTTATTAATTTATTTAACCTTTATTTAATTAGGCAAGTCAGTTAAGAACAAATTCTTATTTACAATGATGGCCTAGCAAAAGGCGTCCTGCGGGGATGGGGGCTGGGATAAAAAATAAGAAAACATGAAAAAAATATAGGACAAAACACGTATCACGACGAGAGACCACACTACATAAAGAGAGACCTAAGACAACAACATAGCATGGCAGCAAGCCATGACAACACAGCATGATAGCAACACAACATGACAACAACATGGTAGCAACATGACAGCAACACAACATGCTTATAGAGAAGGGCACTCAACATGTACTGCACTGACACAAATGACTGATGACAGGTTGAAATAAATTGATAATAAGAAGATTGTGGGAGCTGTACTGTTAGATTTCAGTGTGGCCTTTGATATTATTGACCAAACTGGCTATTTTATGGCTTTTCAACCTCAGCTCTGAATCCATGATATGGCAATCTATCTAATATAACTCAAAGGGTTTTCTTTAATGGAAGCTTCTCTAATGTCAAATATGTAAAGTGTGGTGTACCGTAGGGCAGCTCTCTAGGCCCTCTACTCTTTTCTATTTTTACCAATGACCTGCCACTGACATTAAACAAAACCTGTGTGTCAATGTATGCTGATGATTCAACCATATACGCAACAGCAACCACAGCTAACGAAGTCACTGAAACCTTTAACAAAGAGTTGCAGTCAGTTTTGGAATGGGTGGCCAATAATAAACTAGACCTGAACATCTCTAAAAGTAAGAGCATTGTATTTGGTACAAATCCCTCCCTAAATTCTAGACCTCAGCTGAATCTGGTAATGAATGGTGTGGCTGTTGAACAAGTTGAGGAGACTAAGTTACTAGGTGTTACCTTAGATTGTGAACGGTCATGGTCTAAACATATAGATTCAATGGTTGTAAAGATGGGGAGAGGTCGGTTCGTAATAAAGAGATGCTCTGCTTTTTTGACACCACATTCCAAAAAAGCAAGTCCTGCAGGCTCTAGTTTTATCTTATCTTGATTATTGTCCAGTCATGTGGTCGAGTGCTGCAAGGAAAGACCTAGTTCAGCTGCAGCTGGCCCAGAACAAAGCGGCACGTCTGGCTCTTCATTGACATCAGAGGGCTGATATAAATACTTTGCATGCCAGTCTCTCTTGGCTAAGAGTTTAGGAGAGACTGACTGCATCACTTCTTCTTTTTATAAGAAAAATGAATGTGTTGAAAATCCCAAATTGTTTGCATAGTCAACTTACACACACACACTTACCCCACCAGACATACCACCAGAACAAATTCAAGAAAGTGTACAGTATTATATAGAACCACATTATTGCATGGAACTCCGTTCCATCTCATATTGCTCAAATGAACAGCAAACCTGGTTTAAAAAAACTGATAAAGCAACACCTCACGGGACACAAAGCCTCTCCCCTATTTGACCTGGATTGTTTGTGTGTATGTATTCATAATGTGCCTTTTTGAAATTGATTTTTTAATTGATCTAGTTCTGTCCTTAAGCTGTTCTTGTCTATAATGTTCTGTATTATGTTTTGTGTGGACCCAAGGAAGAGTAGCTGCTGCTTTTGCAACAGTTAACTTCTTATGGCTGGAATCCCGTTAACAGGATTGATATGACAACAGCCAGTGAAAGTGCAGGGCGCCAAATTCAAACAACAGAAATCTCATAATTAAAATTCCTCAAACATACAAGTATTTTACACCATTTTAAAGATGAACTTGTTGTTAATCCCACCACAGTATCCCATTTCAAAAAGGCTTTACAGCGAAAGCACACCAAACGATTATGTTAGGTCAGCAACTAGTCACGTTCAGTAATGTTTTGCTTCCAAAACATCCAGTGATTTTGCAGAGAGCCACATCAATTTACAGAAATACTCATCATAAATGTTGATGAAAATACAAGTGTTATGCATGGAACTTTAGATAAACTTCTCCTTAATGCAACCGCTGTGTCAGATTTCAAAAAAGCTTTACCGAAAAAGCACACCATGCAATAATGTGAGTACGGCGCTCAGACACAAAAACAAGCCATACATATATCCGCCATGTTGGAGTCAACAGAAGTCAGAAATAGCATTATAAATACTCACTTACCTTAGATGAACTTCATCAGAATGCACTCCCAGGAATCCCAGTTCCACAATAAATGTTTGTTTTGTTCGATAAAGTCCATCCTTTATGTCCAAATACCTCCTTTTTGTTCGCGCCTTCAGTTCACAAATCCAAATTCACAACGCGCAGGCCAGACAAACTCCAAAAATTCCATTACAGTTTGTAGAAACATGTCAAACGATGTATAGAATCAATCTTTAGGATGTTTTTATCATAAATCTTCAGTAAGGTTTCAACCGGAGAATTCCTTAGTCTTTAGAAATGCAATGGAACTCAGCTACCTGTCGCGTGCGCGTGCATGACTGAAGCTCATGCCCTGCTGGCAGACCCCTCACTCAATCAGCTCTTATTCTCCCCCACTTCACAGTAGAAGCCTCAAACAAGGTTCTAAAGACTGTTGACATCTAGTGGAAGCCGTAGGAAGTGCAATATGACCCCACAGACACTGTATATTGGATAGGCCAAGACTTGAAAAACTACAAACCTCAGATTTCCCACTTCCTGGTTGGATTGTTTCTCAGGTTTTTGCCTGCCATATGAGTTCTGTTATACTCACAGACATCATCCAAACAGTTTTAGAAACTTCAGAGTAATTTCTATCCAAATCTACTAATAATATGCATATCTTAGCTTCTGGGCCTGAGTAGCAGGCAGTTTACTCTGGGCACCTTATTCATCCAAGCTACTCAATACTGCCATCCAGCCATAAGAAGTTAATGGGGATCCTAGTAAAATACCAAATACCCTCTCTCGTCTCTCTACCGTTCTCTCTAGCGGTTCACCCTCTGGCTGTTGTTCAATTACAGTATTGTCCAGTTGAAATGCAGCGACGTAACCTATCTCCCAGAGTCTCCACTGGAAGTCTTACACTCTTTATAATCCGTCCCCGTCCCTCTCTCTCTCCCAGGGTTTCTACTGGAAGGCCAAGGTGCTCCAGGACATGGGCCAGGTGGACGACTCGCTGCAGGTTTTCCTCCACTGTCTGGCCCTGGATGAGGACTTCACCCTGGCAAAACGAGAGGTGGAAACGGTGAGAGAAGGAGTTGGAGGGAGAGTGATGTTGTTGTTGAGCTATTTGCTTTGGCAATGATGCTTAAGTCCCCTTGCTCTTCCTGGAAGCCTTTGGACTTGCCATGAGTGAAGGGAGATATTGTCTCTTCTCAATGTCTTTCTTTTTTTTGTGAAGAGGTTGCTCTGTTGAGCCAAACCTCTGTGTATCAATGATAGACTCCCCCCTATCACTAATGGCAGTGCCTAAGGTTATAAACTAGCATAAATATATATATTGTTTTATCTCTGGGAGCGTTTGAGGTCTAGACCCCTTAGCGCCATAGTCCGTTTCATAAGAAGCCAGTTGCTCTCTGAGTACCCCCTTTGTCTTACTTAAGCCATGCGTTTTCCCAGTACAGATTTGCTTACCATCCATGAAAAGGAACACTGTGTGCCTTCCTTTGCTGATAGCCTAGCGTCGGCTAGCTAGGTTATTATCCTTAGCATCGGCCTAATGGAATCAAGCCCTTAGGCGCTTGCGTGAGAGATGGAACATATTGGGCTGACAGCGGCCTTAATAGCAAAATCACATTATTTATAGAGAAAAGCGTCTGTTTTCGCGGGTGACGGAAAATGTAGTGACTATGATGCACTGTGAGTTTTGCTTCCATGATGAATCACCTGTCAGACTTAGTTGAAGTTCAGAGCGCAGTAAAGCGTGTTTCTTGTTTTTGTTGACACCCTGTTGAAAAAGAGTTGGAATGGTCATAGTTAGGCCTATCCATCGCTTTGCCACTCTTTTTGGTTACACTTTATTTTCCTATTACCACTTGCATCTATTTGGTATGTGCTATAAAAGTACTTGGTAACAGTTGGGACTTTACGTTATTTGTTACAATTGAAGCCCCATGACGAAGAAGTAAGTCTTGGGTAGTAATTAATTATGCTGTATTCACTAATTAACATAGTGTCTCAGTTAAAATAAAGCGTTAAAAATATTTTCCTTCCTCCCTCAACACCACATTCCGACTTAAGACTCCATGTTGAAGCTTTGACCGAAGGCTGTGTTTCATGCAATGTCTGTAATCAAATGACATAAGTTTACTTTCAAGTGAGTCAGCCCTTGTGACTCTCCCCTCCTGTAATGACATAAACCGCATTAGACAAAGGCTTCATCCCAAATGGCACCCTATTCCCTACATCGGACATTACTTTTGACCAGAGACCTACGTTGTGCGCTATGTAGGGAATAGGGTGTAATTTGGGACTGAGACTAAAGTACTGTTACATAAGTCAGAGACACTGTGGACCGTTGTCCGATCTCAATCGCTGACAGGGTTTCCGAGGCTATGTGAAATGTCAGGGTGCTACTCTGGTGGAGTGAGAAAGTAGCACTGTGTTACTTTGATCGTGTTGTTGGCGTGTGGATCTGCGTTCCTGTTGTTTCTCTCTCTTTAGGAAGAGCTTTGTTTGGTTGAGTTGTTGAAGGCAAATGGCTTCTCTTTCTGCTCAAGAAGGGTAATGTCTGATACCTGTCCTCAAGGTTTGATTGAAAAGAGCTATATGGGATTGTCTGTGTGATGTGTGTGCCTAAGCAAAGGTGTGTTTCTGGTTTCTTTAACTCTAATACAGCGAGTAGCCTATATCATATGGTGCTAAAACAATTGGGCTTAATACACATCTTTTAAATGCTGATGTAAACACAAATTCCCCATCTTGTGATCCTGGATGGGCCCCAGGTTAGCAGAGACAAAAGTTGGCCGTTTTGTGTGTCTGGGAGTAACGGGGGGAATGGATGAGGATTAGATAGATTTCAAGCGATTGGAACGGGGCCTGGGGGTTCGTATCAAATAACATGTCATGGACTGAGAGAGCGAAAGAAGGTGAAATGCAGAAGAGGAGGAGAATAAGGTTGATATATAGGACGAGAAGGATTGGGTGGAAGTAGAGCGACAGAGAGGGTGCAACAACCAACACATGTTGTATTTTCTACAAGTGAACCTGACTGCAGATTTAACCTTTTTATTTTTTTTGATGTCAATCATGTTATCGTGAAGACAAAGGCACATTTCCACATTGTCTGGACAAGTATGTTTTTCTACGCCTAAACCCACGTTGGTGCCAGTGGTCACTCCCAGTCTTGGCCAGCCACTTTTTCTGCATTGCGGTCTAGTCGGGGGACACATGCTTGGCATAGCCTAGCTCCCCCCCCCCCCCCCCCCCCACCCCTACTGCTTCAAGACCTTAAACTTAGCCCCTAACTACATCTCTATCTGAATGGAGAGGGCATTCCTAGAAAGAGAATGACCCTTGCCTCACGTCTTATGTCCCCTGCTCTGTACTGTGTAGTGTTAGTGTGAATCTGTCAGGATGTTGTCTTTGTTATATTATTATTATTGTATTATTACCTTCTTCTTGAGCTTCTAATCCACTATTTTGGGGATTTTCTTTATACACTGTTCATGTGAATCTGTCACGATATCGTGTTATAAGATCCTTGTGATCTAGGCTCCTATTCCTTCATTTTTGGCCGATTTGTCTATCCAGTTGCACTGCTCCGATGGCTAACGCAATGTGTACCACAGATGCTGTGCGACCTGCTGTCTCCGGCCGGCGAGAACGTGAAGGTGGGCCTGAGGGAGACGGCGCAGAGCACGTCGCCTCACCTGCGAAGTAAAATTGTGGTAGCGGACGCCCAGGCCAGAGCCCAACAGCATCAGGCCAAAGCCAAACACCCTGCCCTGCACCAAGTCCAGGCTCGCACTTCCTTGGCACACCCCAGCCCCGTCGCACAACACGAGGTACGCTAACTGGACTGTGTGTTTGATACAGTCCTGAATCACTACGGTGGCCTTAAAAGTTTCCAAAGTCAATTCTGTTTGGATATTTGTTTGGTGTTTGTTCATTTAAAATGCATCAACAATGTCTAACACTCCTTTTAACTTTTTAATTCTCTCTCTCTCTCTCACACACTCCTCTTCCCCCTTCCTCTCTTTCCGTCCAGAAGCCGGGTCGCTCTGGGAGCCGGGAGTGTTCGGGCCTCAGCCGCGCTCACTCGATGCGAGCCCACGGGCCGGGCCTGGGTCTGGGCAGCTTGGATGAGGGTCTTAAACGTGTCTGCTCCGCACCCCAGCTGGGGGATCAGGAGAAAGGCGTGCTGCTGAAGAGGAAGCTGTCGGCCTCTGAGTGCGGACCTCACGTCGTCTACAGACACGGGAGCAAGCATAAGAAACAAGGAGGTGGGAATCATGATCGCTGCTAGTATGTCGTAATTAGAAAGGGAATAGTTAAGCTCAGGGATCATCAACTAGTTTTTTCCTTTAGCGGATGGTCTGGGGGCCGGAACATAATTACTAATAATTTGTAGACTGCAAATTGACCTCAAGAAGCCCGAACAGATATAATGTTTGACTGAAACATAATTATTTCAAACCTTGCTTCCATTTGTATATGATCAGATAACTTTGGGGGCAAAATAAAACCACCCACGGGCCTGTTGGGGAACCCTGGTTTAGCTTGAGTGCTGGCTCTTTATATTGTTTTAAATTGGATTATAAATCGGAACCGCCACAGTATCAATTAGCAACGGTCCCATTAGCCATCGCCAGGTACCTTTGCTGTGTCTGTGTTTTGTATGCGTACTTGGGTGTGTGAAGCGCTTGACGTCCTCCTGTGGCTTCCTCTGTAGGGGCCTGTGGTGCGTCGAACCAGGGAGCCTCAGCGCGAGCTCACAGAGCCGTACCCAGGGACCTACTGGACCCCAACGACCTGGAGTGTTCCCTCTGCATTAGATTGTTCTACGAACCGGTGACCACGCCGTGCGGTCACACCTTCTGTAAAAACTGCCTGGAGCGCTGTCTGGACCACACACCCCAGTGCCCCCTCTGCAAGGAGAGCCTCAAAGAGGTAAGAGGAGACCACCACCAGCCACGACTCAGCGCCTGCTTTTCTTAGAACTGGAAGGGAGTCCTTAGTTTCGCTAAGGGTTACATCTCAAATGGCATCCTATTCCCTATATAGTGCACTACTTTTGAGTGGCCCTGGTCAAAAGTAGTGCACAAAATAGGGAACATGGTGCCATTTGGGACAGTACCTAAGACAATTAACTTGGGGAAGACCTCTTCTTAAAGGGCATGTCCTCAAAAAGAAATCTTAACCTTAATCTTCTTTCATTCCTTCCTTCCTTCTCCCCCCCCCTCCCCAGTACCTGGCAGCCAGGAAGTACACAGTCACCAGTGTGCTGGACCGAGTGATAAAGCAGTACCTGTCTGAGGAGCAGTCGGAACGCCAGAAGACTCACCTGGAGGAGACCCAAGAGCTCGCAGAGTGAGTTGTGCTCCTTACATAGAATTAACCTAGAATGTTCCATTCTGGTAATTGTATTGCTATGGCTTCAGCCTTCTCTCTGTACCCTTTTCTCTCTTTCTCCCTGGTTGTCCTACTTTAAAAAAAAAAAAAAAAGAACATGCAAAACACACACAGCAGACAGGCTCACCTAATGTTCGCACTGACTGTTAGATGGAATTCTATTGATATAGATTTTTACTTCGTCATGTCACCTTTGAATCCCTTTAACTTGTGAGAGATGCTCGAGTGTCTCAGCATCATCTAACTCTCTCTCTCTCTCCGCAGCCTGATGAAGAATGTCCCCATCTTTGTGTGCACCATGGCCTACCCGACCGTGCCTTGCCCCCTGCACGTCTTCGAACCGCGCTACCGCCTCATGATCCGCCGCTGCATGGAGACCGGCACGCGCCAGTTTGGGATGTGCATCAACGACGCTCAGAAAGGGTAGGAACAGTGGCGCGGTGGCGCCCGATGCAAGCACCTGCTGACGCAGGCAAGCGCGCGCACGCATTGGCACGTAAACACTCACTCAAATGCGCGCGCACACACCATTCTGCTGCACACTAATGCATCACCTTCTGTCACGTCACTCTGGAGAACAGTATAAAGGCGAGGGAGGGAGGGGGCGGGGCCTGCGGAATTATGAAAATACTAGCTAATAGGATTTTGACTGAATATAAAATCAAATGCAACTTTGAAGCATCCTCCTGATGGGGAAAAAGACAATTCAAAACATTTAATGAGATTTAAGCATATCTATATGGTAATATTTAAGTGTTTCAAGATGCCTTAGGCTACTGTACCTTCTCTCAAATGAGTTGAATGCTGACGTTTCACTTGACTATGCAACGGCCCTGTGTAAGTTCACTTAAACAAAATAGGCCATTGACAAATCACTGCAATCGACTGCTTACAATGAGCCAATACTTTTTTCACAATACTATGAATTGCTGTCTGATTTGACTATGCAGTGACCATATGCAATATATTTGTTCTCCTCTTTAGCTCTGTTGGTAGAGCGTGGCGCTTGCAATGCCAGGATAGTTGGCTCGATTCATGGGACCACCCTTACGTAAAATGTATGCAGGCATGATTAAGTCGCTTTGTACAAAAGTGCCTGCTAAGTGTAATTATATATGCAACTTTCATTTAGCTATATAGACCATTGGCAAATCACCTCAAAATGACTATACGATTACAACAAAGTAAAATTCAGAATATTCCCGTTTCAGATTTGTGGAGTACGGCTGCATGCTGATCATCCGGAGCGTCCACTTCCTCCCAGACGGGCGTTCCGTGGTGGACACCATCGGAGGGAAGAGGTTCCGGGTGCTGACCCGCGGGATGAAGGACGGGTACTGCATCGCCGACATCAAGTACCTGGAGGATACCAGGGTAAGAACCCATGTTCTCTTATCTGAAAATACTGGTTCGGATATTTATATTTTTAATGGAGAGTTTCTGTTCTTTGTCTTTTTATGGGCATATATTTGGTTATATTTTGATTTGTAAAGAAAGGATCACAAAATAATCCTCTATTATAAAATAAAAAACACATAGAGACAAAATGATATTGAAATCCGTTTTACATACGTGTGAATACCTTGATAATAACTCCCACTCACACCCGCTTTCACATTTAGCACAGCTTGAATTAGCCTAATATTTTAATTTGAATAATCCACTTTTCATTTCATTATTCACCCTTTGATTTAGAAGGCCTCCTGTAAAAACAGAAAAATTGTTGAGGCCATCTATCTGTTAATGGATTATGGTAGTGTGGCGTTTTGGTGACTCCTACACTGCAATCTATGCTTTCAAACCTAACGCCCCTCTTTGCATGGTTAAAATGAGTTGATTGATTGACAGGTGAGTGACGACGAGGAGTTGACACAGCTGCAGCAGCTCCACGACGCCGTTTACGAACAAGCACGCACCTGGTTCCAGAACCTCAAGAACCGCTTCCGCAACCAGATCCTTCAGCACTTCGGCGCCATGCCCGAGAGAGAGCCCGACATCCAGGTAAGAGCTAAGACACAAACCGTATATTGTGTGTGTGTGTGTGTGTGTGTCTGTGTGTGTGTCCAGGTATGAACTGATATACAGGTGAGCTAAGACACAAACCGTATATTGTGTGTGTGTGTGTGTGTGTGTGTGTCCAGGTTTAAACTGACATACAGGTGAGCTAAGACACAAACCGTATAGTGTGTGTGTGTGTGTGTGTGTGTGTGTGTGTGGTGTGTGTGTGTGTGTGTGTCCAGGTTTAAACTGACATACAGGTGAGCTGAGACACAAATCGCATCCCATCATTTAGTGTTTTTCCCCCCCCCCTCCTTTTTCAGGATCATTCATTAGGGCTCACTATAGCAAAATGTTTTGCAACAGAGTATGAAAATGATTGTTTCTTATTGGACAAGTTCGGTTAGTCCCTCCCTGTTTCAGGCTTTCTTCCATTTGATTCTTAAATTAATACGACCCAGGTTTACAAACAGGAAGTATCTCCGTTAAACGCTGCGTTAGAGAATGGTGTGGAGTGTTGCTCCCGCAGAAACAATCTATTTCTATGGTTTCTTCACTGATCTAGAATAGATCATTGTGGGTAATTCTTAACTAATCCTCTGGAGGAAGGTGTCAACCCCTTATCCTCTACACTTACGTCACAGACACACACAGATATACAATTGGACGCGCAATATCCAATGGAGGCTTAGCGTTTTTCATGGAACATTTGGAATGGTACAGTTATATAATTGGGATAATGTGTGGCTGGACCCTGGCTATATATGGAGATACTAGGATTAATCATGAGTGTCTGGGGATAAACCATAGTCTAGATTAGATGATATTTCCGCTGCGCGCCTGTTTCTATTAAGAAATGTTTTGTCATACCCGTGGTATATGTTCTGATATATCACGGCTTTCAGCCAATCAGCATTCAGGGCTCGAACCACCCAGTTTTATAATAAACAACATGTAACTCTGACACAGCAACATCCAATCAGTGGCAGATTAGGTTCAAGCTGCTTAAGATGCAAGGTAATTCACCACATCAGTCATTTTCTGAGATTCTTGGCTCAATTATAGAACAGCCTTTTTAAGATACCGACTCTCTACATGAGTTACTACATCTTGTAAATCTAAAGTCTCCATTATATCTGTCTGATGTAAGGCATGTACTGAACTGCGTCTGACTCGCTAGCCTCTACTCTCAAGTTCCTCATAGATCTGAAATGATTGGATAGGAGTAGCCAATATGCCAATTATTCCACCTAGTCTTTCAGATGGCAAGGTCATGACGATAGTGTTTAAACCTATCCAATCACATTTGTTTGTGCTGTGACCCCTTAAAGCCTTTTGATTTGGTTGGTGGCCCAGCAAAAAAAAAAACAATCGCCAACAAGCCATTGTCTGTCCATTGTCTACCCATTGTTTTGGGTGAGTGATATCATGTTTCTGGTCAGTGATTTTTTTCTTTCCTTTCCTCTCCTCCTCTCCTAGGCGACACCCAACGGTCCGGCTTGCTGCTGGTGGCTGCTGGCCGTGCTGCCCATCGACCCTCGCTACCAGCTGTCGGTGCTTTCCATGACCACGCTGCGCGAACGCCTGGTCAAGATCCAGCACATCCTCTCCTACCTGCAGAGCATCCCCAACGAGTAGAAGAGTAGAGTTCCACCCGACCACAACTACTTACTACACCCTGGTCCCTGCACCATGTACCTCCATACCACATCTAACAACACAGACTCCTACGACTCCATACATCGGATTTCGCTATTTATTACTGCTGAGGTATCCGCCACAAGACATCCGTGAGACATCTGGACAGTGAGACATCAATGAGACATCTCCCTGAGAAGACAGTCACCCAACACTTCTAAGACACCAGCAAGATCCCAGTCACATAAGCAGCTAGCTTTAGCAGCACGACAGCTAGCTTTAGCAACACGACAGCTAGCTTTAGCAGCACGACAGCTAGCTTTAGCAACACGACAGCTAGCTTTAGCAACACGACAGCTAGCTTGAGCAACACAACAGCAAGCTTGAGCAGCACGACAGCTAGCTTTAGCAGCACGACAGCTAGCTTTAGCAGCACGACAGCTAGCTTTAGCAACACGATAGCTAGCTTTAGCAACACGACAGCTAGCTTTAGCAACACGACAGCTAGCTTTAGCAACACGACAGCTAGCTTTAGCAACACGACAGCTAGCTTGAGCAACACGACAGCTAGCTTGAGCAACACGACAGCTAGCTTGAGCAACACGACAGCAAGCTTGAGCAGCACGACAGCTAGCTTTAGCAGCACGACAACTATCACACACCAGCTAGCTACATCGGCGAGAATCCAGACGGCTGAGAAATCAGCCGAATTCTAAGAACTGGTCTTATCTCTTGTAATGACGCTTTCTCTCTCCATCCTCCAGGGGCGATCTTGTCTCTTTGGTTTTTGGTAGGCTGAGATAGATGTCTCTCTCTTTCTCTCTCTCTGTGATGTTGGTGAAAACAAGAAAGGCCTTTCTGTCTATACTCAACGCTGGCCTCAACAGTGGCACCAACCACCCTCAACACCTGCCACTGTCAGCTTGGTTACTAGAGAGAGAAAGAAAGAGAGAGAAATTGGCGAAGAGATGTCTCCGTTGTCTTGTCTACTCAAGACGACCCAAGCAGCCTCTCTGTCTCTATTCGGTCACTGTTGAAGGGGAGAAGGGAGGGGCGGGTGGATGTGTGTTTGTTTCTATGGGTGGACGGTGCTTCTGTGCAAATCCCAAATGCTGAAATTGAGTCTGACGGGGTGGGGGTGGTGGGGGGGATGAATTTTAGAAGGTTGGTGGTAACATATGGAGGGAGGGGGTACTAGAATTGTTTGTGTACTACAAAGCTCAACAAGTGGGATGGTGCAGCCTTACAATTACACTGAAAACAAATAAGTGTGAATCTTACTCTTCCGATCATTAAGCCCCTCTGTCACTTCTCTCTGTCGACTAAACGCACAACTTCCTTCACCACTGCCACCTGGCGGTGGGTGGACCCTGGTGAAAAAGAGAGCTTCCCCCTTTTTTATTAATGTCTCCCAAGTTTTGACTTTTTCATAAATGGTTGTTTTTTTCCATGACTTCAGAAAGAAAACCCTTGTGGCAGCCATTTTGGCCAGTCTGTAGTATAGCTACAGATGTTGGACTGTGGTCTCGCGACGCTCCCAAGTTCTGTTCTCTTTGAGTTTTTTTCATAGCTGAAAACAAGGCACAACTCAAAAAAATCCAGACTTCCAACATACATGAATAACTCTATGGTTTTGTTTTTGTTGTCGTTTCTCAGTGGATACGAACCTCTTGAATCCCGATAGCTTAGGAAGCGTTATTGATTTTTGCATTGGGGATTTCCCATTCCGAGTTATCGATTCTTGAGAGAAACATCAAAAGTCATCCATGTAACTCGAGTGTTGTATTTCCTATCCCTCTTCTAAGCCAAAAGTTCCAACTTCCTGTTTAAATTCAATGTAAACTGAAGTAATTTTTAAGGACAGATATATATATTTTGACAGTATGTTTGTATGTACAAAATCACAAAAGGGGAACTTGCAATATTGTGACACAGTGAAAAGGAAAAAGAAACAACACTAAACAATGACCTGCATTCAGCACTGCAAGGGTTAAAGGTCACCCAGTTGTCAAGTAAAAAGCAGTCGCCTGCCTTTTGTCAGAAAAAGGACTAATATAGGTGAATATATCTGGGGTGGTCGGTTTCAGACTAATTTTTGCCTTATACCATTTTAGCATTTTGCTTTGAATGGCACAATGCGACAGCTTGGTTAGCGTTCCTTTTGCCGTACTAGTAATTATGATATTTGTTGTTAATTATTTGTCATTTCTTTAGCCGCCTCATGGCACGAATCGTTCACAATGTGTATAATGTTTGTCAAGTCGCGGCTTTGTTTTGTTTAAATCATTTTGCTTTTTCCTCGAATGTTTAAATTATCAATTTTCAATAATAAATGAACTCATTTTTTTCAACTCGAAGCCTCAAGTGGTATTATGTTAATGTATGGACTAAATGTAACCCATGAATGTAACCCATTGTCAATGTAACCATCCCGATCCCAGTGTTATGCATTGGGTGTTACGTCATCAGGAAACACTTGGCACATTCAGGACAATCTGTTCAATTGGTTGTTCAGAATGCTTCCACAAGGTGGCGACATAGCTCTTACATAGCAGTGGTGAGTCTATGCAACACTAGTCTTGTTTCATAACTCACCCTTCGCCCTCTGCTGCATTGCTTAATCCAGTTTATTGTAAGTAAATAAATAAAAAAAGGCAACAATTTGACCTAAATTGTTATCTTACAATCTAAGTCTTTCCACTAGAAAGTCATTCAGATCTAAATCTGATGAATATGCAAAATCATTTCATACAGACATTATGCACAATGCTACAGGAAATTGACACGAGAATTGTGTCACTTGTTTGGTGATCCAGACCTCATCCAGTGCGTCTTGCTAGTTAGTTTGATGGCTGAGGCAGGCTACCGCGACGACAGCATCATGACAAACTCTGCAGGGGGGGGGGGGGGGGGGGGGGGGGGAGACAGACACAGCACCAGATCCATTGATTAGAACCAGGGGGCAACATAAGACACAACCCCATGTTTACATCCTGCCCTCATTAAAATGCATTGGATGCCAATAGAACTCACGGTGTGATGATAATAACAATGTCATTTCCATTCTGTCTGCAGTTAATTAAAAAAGACAGGTGGTGGGAGGGGACTATTTTAGTTTTGAGGGTGACCCTTGATTTTACAGTCTGATATGACAGTCACTTTTACAGTAGTGTTTGCTCTATGGACCTTGTGTTTACAACAACAAAATGTGGCTACAGTGGGTACTGTATAGTAATCCAAAGAATTCAGTAGGTGTAACGACCTAGTCATTTCTTAGTTAAAACTAGGTACATAGTGGGGCTGTAAAAGAACCAGTTAATTTGTGTCCAATTTGAGTTTCCAAATCCATCCCCAAGCCCATACACCTACCTACCACTGGCCCCCAGGCACTTGTATATCTGGAAGAAATGGACAGGTATGAAGCAATATGTTGTAATCTACACCCAACCTATGACAGGGCATATTGCTTAAACACACCTGACCCCCCTCAGATCCGTAGGTGTGCCTAGGGTTGATGTAGAGACCATAGGGGTTGAATTGGAATTCATCCCACAACCTGGTCTCAGAACATTTCGTATAATTCTGTTCGTAAATCCAACACACTGCATGTAGTATGATATGTTACATTTGTTATGGTTATATCAGAAAGATTGTTACTTAAGGGGGGGTGGATGAGTTGGTGTATAATATGAAGGTCAAATCTCATCACAGACAACTTCACCCTCCGATCCAACAGGTCCCAGACGTGCTCAATGGGATTGAGATCCGGGCTCTTCGCTGGCCATTGCAGAACACTGACATTCCTGTCTTGCAGGAATTCAAGCACAGAACGAGCAGTATGGCTGGTGGCATTGTCGCGGCAGGCAGCCTAGTGGTTCGAGCGTTGGGCCAGTAACCGAAACGATGTCCTCTGTCCTGGCTGGATAGAGATAGCAGCCCTGCACAAGCGGACTGCTGGTACAGGACGAACTGGGCTGTGCAGAGGCCTGATGGCTGCCGTGCGTAGAGCAGGCGTAGGGTAGCCTGGGCCTAGGAGGCGCACTGGTGGCCAGATGTGCTGTGCAGGCATCCTCCTTCACGGCTGGATGCCTACTCTAGCACGGCACTTGCGAGGGGCTGGGATCGCTCGCACCGGACTGTGCGTGCGCATGGGCGAGATCGTGCGCACTTCCGCATACTCCGGCGCTCTCCCCTCCAGTTGCTTCCCATAATAAGCACGAGGAGTTGTCTTGCGGCTCAATCCTGGCCCCGCCAAACTACCCGTGTGCCCCCCCCCCAAAAAAATCTTGGGGGTGCCTCTCGTGCTTCCCCATCGGCGCGTATAAAGCCTCATACCAGCGCCACTCCGCCTTGGCTGCCTCTATCTCCTCCGGTGGGCGACGGTATTCCCCAGCCTGGTACCATGGTCCAGCCCCGTCCAGAATTTCCTCCCATGTCCATGATTCCCGACAGTCCTTCTGTTGCTACTTCCTCCACTGCTTGGTCCGTGGTTGGTGGGAGATTCTGTCATGATTGTCGTACGGTAGAGACCAAGACGCAGCGGGAAAATGTACACTCATCTTCTTTTATTTGGTGAAGAAGGAAAACACATATACAAAACAAAACGAACTTGACAGTCTTGTCAAGCAAACAGCTAAACAAGAACAATCTCCCACAAAAACCCATGAAAAACAAACTCCTAATTATAGGACCCTCAATCAGAGGCAACAATAACCAGCTGCCTCCAATTGAAGGTCCAACCCCAATTAACTAAACACAGAACTACAAAAGACTAGATAGAACATAGAAATATACTAACACAGAACAATGACTAACAAACCCCGGACTAATAAAACAAATACCCCTCTATATAAACACATACACAAAACACACCCTGAACCACATAAATCAAACACCCCCTGCCAAGTCCTGACCAAACTACAATAACAAATAACCCCTAAACTGGTCAGGACGTGACACATACTAAATGGAGTGTTATGGTTTTACATACATAATCATACAAAATACTCTGAGACCAGGTTGCATCCCATCACCCCTCTCGTAAATCTCCCTTCCTGTCTAGCTGCCCGTTTCCTCCTTCCTGTTTCCCTGTCTGTAAAGTTCTCTTTACCAATTGGTTAACCAAGCATGACCGATCTCACCGTGTCACCTGCAACCTCAGCATGCCTCCCATCTGTCAATCAAACATCAATCTATCCACCTGTCAATCACAACATGGCTTCAGCCAGTAGTAGCCATCAAACAACCATAGGCAGGCCCCATCCATCCCATCATTTCAGTCCCTCGGTCAATTCTGGTTACATTTTCCATTATGCATCTTTAAGGCCTTGGCTGTTGAATGACTTAAGTAGTGCACTATGTATGGAATAGGGTGCCATTTGGATCTCAGACAATGTCTTGTCTTCTAAACTTCAACAATTGATTTGTCGAGATGGCTGGAGGGCTCAGTAAGAGGGATAGGCCAGTTGTATCGCCCCCGGTGCTAATTGTTGATAATGTGTGGGCCACCTGCTTATTGATCCCCTGCTAACGCAGACACTCCCATCCACGTTTCCAATTATTATTATTGATTGGGACTTCGATTGGCTAGGACAACACACGCATGCAGGTTTTTTTTTTGGGGGGGGGGCTTACTGAGGGATATGAGACAGGTCTTGTTTTATAGTTATTGAGACGGGAGTGTGTGTGTGCACTGGTTTGAAACCGTGTGAATTGTGGCGTCTTTGAGCAGTCCTAAGGTGTGTGTGCCATGTGTGACTGTGCATGTGTGGACCCGGGTCTCCCACGGGAGTAACTGTCTCAGGCCAAAATAAAGTACTCCCTTGGTCTGAGGGCAGACTCTAGTTTTGAAGTTCGCAGGCAGGGCTACTTCATCACGGGACCATGAGCAACCATGCCCGATTCATATCCACTACAATCACACCTACTTCCCCACGAGAGACCGCCCCACGTTGGGCGCCAATGTAACGTGCAGGATATGAACCCGGGTCTCCCACAGGTGTAACCAACATTTTAGACCAGGGATCATCTAGATTCAGCTGCTAGCTGATTTTTTTCTTGAATGGATGGTCAGGGCGCTGGCACATAATTGCAAATCATTTGTAGACTGCAAATTGGCTGCAATAAGCCCAAATACATATAATATTTGACTCAAACTTAATCATTTCAATCCTTGCTTACATTTGTATACGATCACATATATCTCTCTATTATGCGTGGGAATACTTTGGAACAGATTTCCAAAATTAAAATCACTTTTACAGTATTTTATGTCCAACCAAAAATAATAATACAAAAAACTAAAAACTATATTTTTTTGCTCAGAAAACATGGTGCCAAATTTGACCCGCGTGCCGCCAGTTGGGGAACCCTCTTTTAGACCATTATACCAGGAGGAAATTCCATTTTGGTCTAATGGCAGACACTGCTTTTGAAGTTTGCTGGCGGGGCTACCTCATCACGTGACAATGAGCAGCCATGCCCGACTCGTGTCCGCAATATGTGCACTGTAATGATTACCTTAATGCACTACTGATGAGATTGGATTGGGTTATCCACACACCTTACATTCACTGTCCTTATCTCTGCTCTTTCCTCCTCTCCCCTCCTCTCTTCTAGGACCTACTTTCTTTCTGTCCCCTCCCTCTCCTATCCTTTCTCTTCTCCTACCTTATCCTCTCTCCTCTCTCATCCTCTCCCCTCTCTTGACCCTTATTCCCTCTCCCATCCCCTCTGTCCCTCTTACCCCCTCCCTTTCTCCTCCAGCCTCAACCCCCCCCATCCTTCATCCTCCCCCCCTTATCCACCTCCCCACTTCCCCTCACCGTCGAAGTCTATTCCGCCATCCTTGTTGAGGTCGATGTCCTGGAGGATCTCCTCCAGCTCGCCCTTCTTCAGCTTCTCACCCAGCAGGGCCTTCATGCTGTCTTTCAGCTCCTCCAAGGTGATGCGCCCATCTCCGTCACTGTCAAACTGGGGAGAGAGGAGAGGAGGGGGAGAGGAGGGGATACCTCATAATGACAAAGTGAAAACATGTTTAAAGGATTTTTTTTGCTAATTTATTGAAATTGAAATACAGAAATATCTTATTTACAGTGTCTTCGGAAAGTATTCAGACCCATTTACTTTTTCCACATTTTGTTAGGTTACAGCCTTATTCTAAAATGTATTGAATGTTTTTTTTCTTCTCATCAGTCTACAAAAAAGAACCCATAATGACAAAGCAAAAAACAGGTTTTTAGAAATGTTTGCTCATTTATTAAAAATAAAAACTTAAATATCATATTTACATAAGTATTCAGACCCTTTACTCAGTACTTTGCTGAAGCACCTTTGGCAGCAATTACAGCCTTAAGTCTTCTTGAGTATGATCATCAAGGATTTCTGTACTTTGCCCCGTTGTTAGAATAATTTGTATGTGTTAGAATAATGACTAAATTGTTCCACTCTTAAATGGTAGGATAGGGGGTGATAGGTTTGAGAAACATTGGAGAGGTTTCAAACCAAGAGGGTCATAAAGGGGGAGGGGAGGTGAAAGCCTTGAAGAATGTGGTAAACTTTATGGTTCTTTGTGGTGAGTGGAAAAGTACTGGTTGTTTGAGAAGGGAGTGGTCTAAAGATAGGAATATGTGTGTGGATTATAAAAGGACTGAGTCCTAATTTTTGACTTTGGAATGTTCTCTGAATAAACTGTACAGACTTTTTGCAGAAAGCTGAGTCCTTGCCTAATTATTATTAACCCAGTGTCTTACAAACCTTGGGGATTAGTCAAGGCTTATTGATTGGTAATTATTAGCATTGGGATTCAAAAATTCCCGTAACAATTGGTCCTTCGAGCCGGATCTCATATACCTGTTGACTGTCGTTCCAGGGGACACTGAAAACCGTGCACGGGCGGATGAAACATCCGTAAAAAGCAAAGTCCTGCCCTCTAATATTGAGGGTTAATTTCAGGCCGGTGGCAAACTGGAACACGACAGTAAACGGTGACGAGAGCTAACCAAAATTATACCTCAGCTGCAAAGAAAAGGTCAGTAATCTTTATTCATTTGTTTGGGGGTTAAGTTAAAAAAAACTCGCTTAAAAAAAATGGACTTTGCATTAGTCAAAATAGAGTGGGAAAATGCTTGATTCTTAAACCAAACTGGAGTGAATGGTATCTGGTATACTGTCCATAGAATCTAACATAGAGAAAGTTTAATTACAAAAGTATCTATGTTAGCGGTGGCGGCATTGGGTAGCAGATCATTGAAAGGAGGGTAACGGAATCGGACGGGTCCGTAATGACTCGTAGTTGTTGAGGCCCTTACTAAAAATAAACTACCCTGGGTTGAAAGAGATTCAGGAAGAGGTATTAACACCAAAAACCTATGGGACAAAGGAGTACTATGAAAACGTAATATAGAAGGCAAAATATAAAGTAATAACGATTGGAAATATGAGGGTAACCTAAAAATAGAGTGTGTGAAATGAGATATTAACTGAGTCAAAAGTCATAAGAAGTGTTAAATCGTATGTGTGTAAGACCTAATACTCTATTGTCTATAAGTAGTGATAGAAATATTAATCAGCCAGACACATAAACGTTAATTCGCTCACGTGTGAGACTAATATTCGATAAAAGATCCCCTCTATAGATAGGTTTAAACTAAGTCAGAGACGTAATGGTATGAATATAGATCGCCTATCGAAATACGTTACAGAGGGATAGTGGAGATCAAAGGGAGGAAAAAACAATTAGGTCTGACTATTCCGAGAGGGAGGAATTAAAGGTTAATGATTTGAGTAGGTCAGGGAGGTAAGACCTAATATTCTATAAAAAGTCATAAAAATAATTATTCTGAATTCCTAGAAGGGTAACAACGGGAAGAGTTAACTAATAATGGGTTGTAAAACCTCAAAAGAGGTCCCGGAATTAACGGGAGACGAGAGATATATGCAAATGAAAGATAAGAGAAATGTATATCATGGTTCGATGTGGAGGAAGAAGTACGGTTTTGTTGGATGTCTGGATGTAGATAAGCTTGAATCCATGATAAAACAGATGCGCGTAACCTGTGGAGATAAAATGAAGAAACAACAGGCAGAGGGTACAGCTAGGGTGTGGTTGTTGGAGGCCAGGAAAAAGGGTAGAGGGTAATAAAAAAACAGGCCAGAGAAGGTGAGAAAGAGAGAGAAACAATACCCACAGCCCCCATAGAAAGTCCACCCAGGGGAGGGGGGAAAATATATCTTGCCCTAACAGAACAGGCATGGGTGGAGGATCCAGATAACGAGGTAGTGATCGTAGGGAGAAGAAGGGCTCCTTATGAGGGACCTGGGGAAGACAGACTGAAGGGAGTTAGGGAGGACATGGAAGGATTGACCGAAAGTTTTAAACTAAATACCGGGGAGCTGGAACTAGCAGTTAGACAGATAGTGGGAAAAGATTGGGCAGCCGTGAAGGGAGACTGGACCCCAGGACAGGGGGACAGAGTTGTTCTGCAGTGGACTGCAGAGGGAAATGATCAGGATAAACTCAATCAGCTATGCAATAATCTTAGGGATTATTATCACAGGTATGCTGATTTTTCAAAAATCCACGAATGTAGACAGGGAGACAGTGAGACAGTTAGTCAATATTTGGAAAGATTGAGGGACGTGTTTAATGGGAATAGTGGACTGATCCATCCTGGCCCTGGGACAGGAGGAGATGGGCCTTATCACCAACAGTTAAAAATGTGCTTTCTTGAGTGGTATGAGAACTGAAATTTGCCAAGCAATTAAAAAAAACTCTGGTTGGGTGGGGAACAGCTACATTGGCCGAAGTAAAGAGGTATGCGATTCACCATGAACATAATGAAAGGGAGAAGAAAAGTAAGAGAGACCTGAAAGGAGCAGAGTACCTGATAGATACTTTTGAGGAAGTTATAGGTCAGAATTAGGGAGGTTTTAAGGGAAGTGGACCAGACAGAGAAGATCAAAAATGGACAAGGTCTGATAATAGGAGGTGTTATAATTGCGATAAAAAATGACATTTTGCGCGGGAGTGTAAGGGGCCGTGTTTAAATGTAATAAAAAGGGACATATCTCACGGGACTGTAAGGCACCTCCAAGAGAAGGAAGGCAAGAACAGAAAGAAGGAGAGCATCTGATAGTAACTCTCGAGATAATCGTAGATAAACGTAAAGGAGGCTTCAAGGAAAGAAAAGTAAGAAAGAACAGACAGAAACGGAATATTTGATCGCCACTGTTGGGGAAATTGCAGGAAAGAACAGGAACGATTTTAAAAAGAAAGGTCAAAACAGGGAGAGTAGAAAGTGGATAGAACCCGAGGGCAGAAAGTGCTACAACTGCAATAAAACAGGCCACATTGCAGAGGATTGTAAGGACCCACCAAGGAACAGTAGACAGAGACAGTTTAGGGATAGACGGAAGAGGGAACGTAGGCGAATGAGAGAGCGAGAGGAGTCCGAGGAGGAGGAAGAACAGGCATGACTAGATGAGGGGAATGACAGTGAGGATTCAGAGGACACAGACTGTGAGGTATTGAATTGGCCACCATTGATCTCAGGTTGAGTTAATTTTATTTTACAGGGACAGTGCACATTAAACACAGTTGTATATATAATGGCAGGGTATTCCTAGCAAACAGAATGGGCCTGTTTGCAGACAAACGGAAGGGATTTTAATGTTGTAAAGCAAGCTGGGGTCAAATTAGTCAAATAGTATGTTAAATGTGGGAGTTTCATAGATTTGAAGTACAGTATTGTATCCAAGGGTAGTGCATGTTCAATTAAGAACACATAACCATTGAAGAAGTTTATAACTAATGATTAATGATTTGAGGGGGTTACAGTGGAGTTATTATTTGGTTTTGTTTGTAGTCAACGTTTGGGTTTCTGAATCGGTGTAGTATACGGAATGCTGACCAAATGTTCGTGGTTATTTTATGGAAAAAGGAGCTCTTCGTTGTCTCTCTGTGGAAAGTTTCCTAAAGACGATATCTTAAAGGGGTATACACACATGGAATTTTAGAAGATTTATTTTCTGAGGTTTAATAAAAAACGTTAATTCTTTTGGATAGAGTAATGTTTTGGGAACCTGAGATACAGCATGCAGGAAATGTTGAAGTTTTTTAAAAATTTGTCTAATATGGTAAGAAACACTTCTGTGAAGGGGTGGTATGACTCTTGACCTCTATCATGGCGTTCCTTTGCGGTCTGATCAGCCTTATGGGAGGGCCATTTGGATAGTGAATTTAAGGTCATTTGTGATACGGATTGTAAGGAAATTGGTATAACTGATAATTAGGATGGAGTTTAAAGTTCTTAGACATAACTGTAATTTAAGCACATGAGACGGCAGTGTAAGATATTGAGGACAACAAGGCTGTGAAATTGATATAATAAGTATTATTATATTTTGTTATTGAACAAGGTTATTGAGTTAGCGAGAATGAGTTTAATAATGGTAAACTTATTTGAAGTATTTAGGATATATTTGAAGTCTGAAGGAGTAGGAACAAATGAGGGAAAGATTTTGGTTGTTCAGCTTCTGGACATCAGACAGTGGAAAGACTGTCTGCTCCAGTGGTTATGAAACATGTTATGTCTAGATAACCTGTGGAATGATTCTGTTGAATGGGGTTGTCACCCCCACAGAAAGCCGAGACCATAAAAGGGGGGGGGGGGGGGTGGGGGGATGATGGAAAGAATTAGGTAACATTGATGGAAAGAATTAGGTAACATTTTGTAGCATAAGTGATAACAAATTACTTAAACATTTTTTTGGTTCAAGGTGTGTTAGATGTGCATAGAATAATCTTCAAGGTAGAGGAAGAGCACCACTGGGAGAATACCCTCCAGGTAGAATATCCATTCCAATAATTAGAAATGGACTTCATTGATATATGTTATAACCTATTCCGGAGTGAGGGAAAGAAGTGGTGTTTAGCAATAATAGATAAGAGTAGTAAATGGATAGAAGTGTTCCCAACTTACTTGGTGGACATGATTATGGTGGCTAAAATAATAGGTCAAGATATAATCCCTAGAGTTGGTTTACTAGGATCTATTTTTTTAAATAATGAAATACAATTTAGCTAATCAGGTAGAGCCTATAGAATGCCAGAGTTAGGGAGATTAGAACAGGTAGACATAGAAGTTGAAGATATACTAGCAGAACACATGAGAAGACTGTTTGTTAACCAAACCCGTATGTCCAAGATTTTGTGTCCAACAGGTGAATTACAGGAGAAGGTGATTCACGCAATACAGCCTGGAGACTGGGTGTGGATCCAGTCCCTGAGGAGGAAAGACTGGAAACAGCCCTGTTGGGAAGGACCGTACCAGGTTCTGTTAACTACCGCCTTTGCCATTAGAATAGCTGAGAGAGCCACTTGGGTCCACGTTACCCACTGCAAGAAGGTATGAACACATACAAGCACCACTGATCACACACAGAGTTAGGAGAAGAACCGAGTACCAATAGGGTTCGGGGGTTACCTCCTTAACGAAGATTCCCTAACCCGACCTGTCATCACTGTGTGTGCTCCTAGAGTGTGAGTATGGGGTGGTTCCGTACAGATAGGCTACAGGCAGGAGAGGGTTGGCGGTTTTTGGGAATATGGGGGACCCTAAGCTGCATCATAGTACTAATAATATTTTTGATACATCCAGATCCACTACCAGTCGGCCTAAATCGTACTGAATCTCCACCAGGGTTGAGAAGTAAAAGAAAATAAGGACAGGCAAGGAAGAGTAACCTATAAAATAGGGGTTAGAGAAGGACAAAACGCGAGATTTAGGATGAGGGTACTAAATATGACTAATGGAAGGGGACACTGTTATAATGAGAACTGACGACAACACCCCATTATACCTGTGTCAACCAACTATGTCCATGTGTTCCTGGTCCCAGGTGTTTAAACACACATTGGGCAGGGAATATGAGACTAATATCTGGAAATGGAGTGCACGGTGGGGTGTTGAACGGAATAAGGATATTCCCTCATGTATGTTGGGGATAGAAGTAACTATAAAAATGTAACTAGTAATGACATACAAATGAAGTATATGGCATGCGCTGAGGAGTATGGCAAGGATACCTGCATATCATTTCAGTTGAAAGACACTACAGTGATATACCCCGTAGTAAATCCGTTATTAGGAATTGATAAATCAGGTGGAAAATCCTTTGGTTCCACTAGTCTACCTGATGTGAAGGATTTCCTTCTCCAAGAACGGAACCAAGGGGAGATAGAAGGAATACCAGATGAAAATCTCTGGTTAAAATGGATGAATTACACGGCCAGGGCTCTGGGCAAACTAATTGTCATGCATGTTCTACTGGGCGACCAACTATGTTGACTGCTCCAATGCCACAGACGATGCTCTCTTGTGTGTTAGACTTAGGATCTAATCAGGAAGAGGTCAATTGTACAGGGATGGGGTTGGCCAGATTAAAGAGCGCAGCCAATCCACCTCAGTTCACTCTAACTCCTGGAGAGTATCAGTGTTATAGGCACAGGAATGGTAGTAGGGATTTGGGAATTTTTAATGGATGTAAGACAGTAGTGAATGTGACAGACTTAGATTGGGAAGTGCAGGAGAAGATTCTTAACCTCACAGCACCTGTAACTGATGTATGGTGGGCATGTTCCGACCAAGGACACATAAGACAGATGTCACCAAAAGGGTTCTGAAGGTACTTGCGCCCCAGTGTTATTGGTACAACCAGTGAGGATTAGTCATCAACGGCCAGTGGTGAGTAAAATAGTAAGAAATAAGAGAAGTCTGGTCCTAGATGAGGTTAGCCCCATATGGATGGATTCCATAGGGATCCCTAGAGGAGCACCAGATGAATACAAGGCGTTGAATCAAATAGGTGAAGGGTTCACAACAACTTCCTTTTGGTGGGTTACGATAAATAAGAATGTGGATTGGATAAACTATATTTATTATAATCAGAAAAGATTCGTAAATCAGACTAGAGATGCAGTGAAGGGAATCTCTGACCAATTATCCGCCACCTCTCTCATGACTTGGCAAAATAGGTTGGCTCTCGATATGTTATTGGCAGAGAAGGGCGGGGTTTGTAGAATGGTGGTGGGGGGGGGGGGTCATCGCTGTACTTTTATTCCAAATAATACATCACCAGAGGGGACTGTAACTAGAGCCTTGGCTGGGTTGACCGCACTAAGTGAAGAATGGGCTGACAACTCAGGGGTTAATACATCTGTGACCGGTTGGTTTGATGAAATGTTTGGCAAATGGAAAACCATGGTTGCTACTATTGTGGGGGCTGCTATTGTTTGTATGGGTATGCTGGTATTATGTGGTTGTTGTTTTATTCCCTGTGTACCAGGTTTGGTGGGTAAGGCGTTGGAGAATGCAGTGACTCAGCAGATGGTGAGGTACGGGCCTATGCCAGAGTCTGATCAATGGAATGAACAATGTACAGATCCAGACCTGATGGACGCCGTGGATACATTCAATCCTGAGGAGCCGGAACTTCATGAGACTATATTCAATGTTTAGAGACTGTTTATTCAATGAAGATCATGAAAAAAATCCTGAACAGATGAGTTATGATTGGAAGTAGTATTAAACAGCCATTGATGAGTAGATGATGTATATACATGTAATGGTTTGATTGGGTATGATTTTATTTTCAAATAAAACATTTAAGTATCAGTGTGTAACATTTAGTCAAAGGGTGGATTGTTAGAATAATTTCTATGTGTTAGAATAATGACTCAATTGTTCCACTCTTAAATGGTAGGATAGGGGGTGATAGGTTTGAGAAACATTGGAGAGGTTTCAAACCAAGATGGTCATAAAGGGGGAGGGGAGGTGAAAGCCTTGAAGAATGTGGTAAACTTTATGGTTCTTTGTGGTGAGTGGAAAAGTACTGGTTGTTTGAGAAGGGAGTGGTCTAAAGATAGGAATATGTGTGTGGATTATAAAAGGACTGAGTCCTAATTTTTGACTTTAGAACGTTCTCTGAATAAACTGTACAGACCTTTTGCAGAAAGCTGAGTCCTTGCCTAATTATTATTAACCCAGTGTCTTACAAACCTCAAGGCTTATTGATTGGTAATTATTAGCATTGGGTTTCGAAAATTCCCGTAACACCCGTTCATCTTTCCCTCGATCCTGACTAGTCTCCCTGTCCCTGCCGCGGAAAAACATCCACACAGCATGATGCTGCCACCACCATGCTCACTGTAGGGATGGTGCCAGTTTTCCTCCAGATGTGACGCTTGGCATTCAGGCCAAAGAGTTCAATCTTGGTTTCATCAGGCCAGAGAATCTTGTTTCTCATGGTCTGAGAGTCTTTAGGTGCCTTTTGGCAAACTCCAAGCGGCTGTCATGTGTGTTTTACTGAGGAGTGGCTTTCATCTGGCCACTCTACCATAAAGGCCTTATTGTTGGAGTGCTGCAGAGATGGTTGTCCTTCTGGAGGTTCTCCCATCTCCACAGAGGAACTCTAGAGCTCTGTCAGAGTGACCATCGGGTTCTTGGTCACCTCCCTGACCAAGGCCCTTCTCCCCCGATTACTCAGATTGGCCGGGCGGCCAGCTCTAGGAAGAGTCTTGGTGGTTCTAAACTTCTTCCATTTAAGAATGATGGAAGCCACTGTGTTCTTGGTGACCTTCAATGCTGCAGACATTTTTTGGTACCCTTCCCCAGATCTGTCCTCGAAACAATCCTGTTATGGAGCTCTACAGACAATTCCTTCGACCTCATGGCTTGGTTTTTGCTCTGACATTCACTGTCAACTGTGGGACCTCATATAGACAGGTGTGTGCCTTTCCAAATCATGCCCAATCAATTGAATTTACCACAGGTGAGTTCCAATCAAGTTGTAGAAACATCTCAATGATGATCAATGTAAACAGGATGCACCTGAGCTCAATTTAGAGTCTCATAGCAAAAGGTCTGAATACTTACTTATGTAAATAAGGTATTTCAGTTTGGTATTTTTTATAAAATGTGCAAAACATTCTAAATGCTTGTTTTCGCTTTGTCATTATGGGGTAGTGTGTGTAGATTGCTGAGTTTTTATTTTTATTACATCTATTTTAGAATAAGGCTGTAATGTAATGTAACAAAATGTGGGAAAAGTCAAAGGGTCTGAATACTTTCAGAAGGCCCTGTACAGTCGTGGTCAAAAGTTTTGAGAATGACACAAATATTAACTTCCACAAAGTTGGCTGCTTCAGGGTCTTTAGATATTTTTGTCAGATGTTACAATGGAATACTTGTTACGGGTGTGTACGGGAGGCGAAGTCAGGTGTAGGAGAGCAGAGTGTAATTAACAGGCACACTTTTTATTCCGTTCCAAAACGAAAGCACATAAGACATAAACGTGCCCAAAACACAGAACATGAAACAAAAGTCTAGCGCGTGACAATATCCACATAACATAAAACAATATCACACAAAGACATGGAGGGGAACAGAGGACTAAATACATGCAGTGTGATTAGGGAATGAAAACCAGGTGTGTATGGAACATGACAAAACAAATGGAAATAGGAAAAATGGAGCGGCGATGGCTAGAAAGCCGGTGACGTCGATCGCCGAACGCCGCCCGAACAAGGAGAGGAGCCGACTTCGGCGGACGTCGTGACAATACTGAAGTATAATTACAAGCATTTCATAAGTGTCAAAGGCTTTTATTGACAATTGCATGAAGTTGATGCAAAGAGTCCATATTTGCAGTGTTGACCCTTCTTTTTCAAGACCTCTGCAATCCGCTCTGGCATGCTGTCAATTAACTTCTGGGCCACATCCTGACTAATGGCAGCCCATTCTTGCATAATCAATGCTTGGAGTTGGGTTTTTGTTTGGGTTTTTGTTTGTCCACCCGCCTCTTGACGATTGACCACAAGTTCTCAATGGGATTAAGGTCTGGGAGTTTCCTGGCCATGGACCTAAAATATCGATGTTTTGTTCCATTTAGTTATCACTTTTGCCTTATGGCAAGGTGCTCCATCATGCTGGAAAAGGCATTGTTCATCACCAAACTGGATGGTTGGGAGAAGTTGCTCTCGGAGGATGTGTTGATACCATTCTTTATTCATGGCTGTGTTCTTAGGCAAAATTGTGAGTGAGCCCACTCCCTCACTGTGCGTGCAGATGCACTCACACCTGCCTGCTGCCATTCCTGAGCAAGCTCTGTACTGGTGGTGTCCTGATCCTGCAGCTGAATCAACTTTAGGAGACGGTCCTGGCACTTGATGGACTTTCTTGGGCGCCCTGAAGCCTTCTTCACAACAATTGAACCGCTCTCCTTGAAGTTCTTGATGATCCGATAAATGGTTGATTTACGTGCAATCTTACTGGCAGCAAAATCCTTCCCTGTGAAGCCCTTTTTGTGCAAAGCAACGATGACGGCACGTGTTTCCTTCCAGGTAACCATGGTTGACATAGGACGAATAATGATTCCAAGCACCACCCTCCTTTTGAAGCTTCCAGTCTGTTTTTCGAACTCAATCAGCATGACAGAGTGATCTCCAGCCTTGTCCTCATCAACACTCACACCTGTGTTAATGAGAGAATCACTGACATGATGTCAGCTGGTCCTTTTGTGGCAGGGCTGAAATGCAGTGGAAATGTTTTTGGGGGATTCAGTTCATTTGCATAGCAAAGAGGGACTTTGCAATTAATCGCCATTCATCTGATCACTCTTCATAACATTCTGAAGTATATGCAAATTGCCATCATACAAACTGAGGCAGCAGACTTTGTGAAAATTAATATTTGTGTCATTCTCAAAACCTTTGGCCATGACTGTACATACAGTAAGTGTTCACAACCCTGTGTCAATACTTTGTAGAGGCTTCTTTGCCAGTGATTACAGCTGTGAGTCTTTCTGGGTAAGTCTCTAAGAGATGTTTTGTGTTGTATTGAATTTACCCCAAGAATAACACTTTGTATTCAGGACAAAAAGTTATTTGCTTTGCCTTATTGTAAACAGGATGCATGTTTTGGAATATTTGTATTCTGTACAGGCTTCCTTCTTTTCACTCTGCCAATTAGTTTAGTATTGTGGAGTAACTACAATGTTGTTGATCCATCCTGTTTCCTCCTATCACATCCATTAAACTATATAACTGTTTTAAAGCCTCATGCTGAAATCCCTGAGTGGTTTCCTTCCTTCTACGGCAACTTTTTTATTTAT
>NC_042960.1:17750455-17850455 GCF_901001165.1 Salmo trutta | reverse complement strand
AAATAAATACAGTAGGGGAAAAGGTAGTAGTTTGGGCTCAATTAAAGATGGGCTATGTACAGGTGCAGAGATCTGTGAGCTGCTCTGACAGCTGGTGCTTAAAGCTAGTGAGGGAGATAAGTGTTTCCAGTTTTAGAGATTTTTGTAGTTCGTTCCAGTCATTGGCAGCTGAGAACTGGAAGGAGAGACGACCAAAGGAGGAGTTGGCTTTAGGGGTGACCAGAGAGATATACCTGCTGGAGCGCGTGCTACAGGTGGGTGCTGCTATGGTGACCAGTGAGCGGAGATAAGGGGGGACTTTACCTAGCAGGGTCTTGTAGATGACCTGGAGCCAATGTGTTTGGCGACGATTATGAAGTGAAGGCCAGCCAAAGAGAGCATACAGGTCGCAGTGGTGGGTTGTATATGGGGCTTTGGTGACAAAACGGATGGCACTGTGATAGACTGCATCCAGCTTGTTGAGTAGGGTATTGGAGGCTATTTTGTAAATGACATCGCCGAAGTCGAGGATTGGTAGGATGGTCAGTTTTACGAGGGTATGTTTGGCAGCATGAGTGAAGGATGCTTTGTTGCGAAATAGGAAGCCAATTCTAGATTTCACTTTGGATTGGAGATGATTGATGTGAGTCTGGAAGGAGAGTTTACAGTCTAACCAGACACCTAGGTATTTGTAGTTGTCCACAAATTCTAAGTTAGAACCGTCCAGAGAAGTTATGCTGGATGGGCGGGCAGGTGCAGGCAGCGATCGGTTGAAGAGCATGCATTTAGTTTTACTTGTGTTTAGGAGCAGTTGGAGACCACGGAAGGAGAGTTGAATGGCATTGAAGCTCGTCTGGAGGGTTGTTAACACAGTGTCCAAAGAAGGGCCAGAAGTATACAGAATGGTGTCATCTGCGTAGAGGTGGATCAGAGATTCACCAGCAGCAAGAGCGACATCATTTATGTATACAGAGAAAAGAGTTGGCCCAAGAATTGAACCCTGTGGAACCCCCATAGAGACTGCCAGAGGTCCAGACAGTAGGCCCTCCGATTTGACACACTGAACTCTGTCAGAGAAGTAGTTGGTGAACCAGGCGACGCAATCGTTTGAGAAACCAAGGCTACTAAGTCTGCCGATGAGGATGTGGTGATTAACAGAGTCAAAAGCTTTGGCCAGGTCAATGAATACGGCAGCACAGTAATGTTTCTTATCGATGGCGGTTACGATGTCGTTTAGGACCTTGAGCGTGGCTGAGGTGCACCCATGACCAGCTCTGAAACCAGATTGCATAGCGGAGAGGGTGCGGTGGGATTCAAAATAGTCGGTAATCTGTTTGTTGACTTGGCTTTCGAAGACCTTAGAAAGGCAGGGTAGGATGGATAAAGGTCGATAGCAATCTAAAAAGGGATTACGTTGGATTTTTCCCTCTACAGATCTATACAGATCTAAACAACCTACTCCACAATTTCAAAGTGAAAGACGTTTATTGATCATTTTCCAAATTAAGTAAAAATGAAGAAAAATGTGTTGGCAACATATGTCTTCACCCCAGAGTTAATACTTGGTGGAAGAACCTTTGGCTGCCATTATAGCTGTGAATCATTTTGAATAAGATTTTAATTTCTACAACTCTTCGGGAAACATACTCTACTGGTTTTGTCCAAATTACACAAGTTCAGTAAATTTGGTTGGGAATAATTGATAGACAGCAACATTTGAACTTTGACTGATTTTGAAGCAATTTTAAGTCAGATGATCATCCAGGTACTTCTTCGCAAACTTGAGTCAACTTTTTGGATGAAATTGGTCTCTACGTCTGGCAAAAACCATTCTCTGGAGTGATGATTCACGCTTTACCAACTAGCAATCTGATGGACGAATCTGGGTTTGGCGGATGCCAGGAGAATGCTTCCTGCCTGAATGCATATTGCCAACTGTAAAGTTTGGTGGAGGAGGAATAATGGTCTGGGGCTGTTTTTTATGGTTCGGGCTAGTTCCCTTGGTTCCAGTGAAGGGAAATCTTAATGCTACAGAATACAATGACAGTCTAGACGATTCTGTACTTCCAACTTTGTGGCAACAGTTTGGGGAAGCCCCTTTGCTGTTTCAGCATGACAATAACCCATGCACAAAGCAAGGTCCATACAGAAATGGTTTGTCGAGATCAATGTGGAAGGACTTGACTGGCCTTCACAAAGCCCTGACTTCAACCCCATTGAACACCTTTGGTCAGGTCAGTGTTGACCTCTAAAATGCTCTTGTGGCTGAATGGAAGCAAGTCCCCGCAGCAATGTTCCAACATCTAGTGAAAAGCCTTCCCAGAAGAGTGGAGGCTGTTATAGCAGCAAAGGAGGGACCAACTCCATATTAATGCCCAGCTATTTTCAGGTCTCTCCAGAGATGTTCGATCGGGTTTATGTCCGGGCTCTGGCTGGGCCATTCAAGGACATTCAGAGACTTGTCCCTAAGCTACTATTGCGTTTTCTTGGCTGTGTACTTAGGGTCGTTGTACTGTTGGATGGTGAACCTTCGCCCCAGTCTGAGGTCCTGAGTGCTCTGGAGCAAATTTTCATCAAGGATCTCTCTCTACTTTGTTACGTTCATCATTCCCTCGATCCTGACTAGTCTCCCAGTCCCTGCCGCTGAAAAACATCCCCACAGCATGATGCTGCCACCACCATGTTTCACCGTAGGGATGGTGCCAGGTTTCCTCCAGATGTGACGCTTGGCACTCAGGCCAAAGAGTTCAATCTTGGTTTCATCAGACCAGATAATCCTGTTTCTCATGGTCTGAGAGTCCTTTAGGTGCCTTTTAGCCAACTCCAAGCGGGCTGTCATGTGCCCTTTACTGAGGAGTGGCTTCTGTCTGGCCACTCTACCATAAAGGCCTGATTGGCGGGGTGCTGCAGTGATGGTTGACCTTCTGGAAGGTTCTCCCATCTCCACAAAGGAACTCTGGAGCTCTGTCAGAGTGACCATTGGGTTCTTGGTCACCTCCCTGACCAAGGCCCTTCTCCCCCGATTGCTCAGTTTTGCCAGGCGGCCAGCTCTAGGAAGAGTCTTGGTGGTTCTAAGCTTCTTCCATTTAAGAATGAAGGAGGCCACTGTGTTTCGGTAACTTTCCACAGCTCTTTGCCTCAACACAATCCTGTCTTGGAGCTCTACGGACAATTCCTTCACCCTCATGGCTTGTTTTTTGCTCTGACATGCACTGTCAACTGTGGGACCTTATAGAGACAGGTGTGTGCCTTTCCAAATCATGTCTAATCAATTGCATTTCCCACAGGTGGAATCCAATCAAGTTGTAGAAACATCTCAAGGATGATCAATGGAAACAGGATGCACCTGAGCTCAATTTAGAGTCTCATAGCAAAAGGTCTGAATACTTATGTAAATAAGTTTTTTTATTTGTAATATATTTAAAAATATGTCTAAAAACCTGTTTTCACTTCATCATTATGAGGTATTGTGTGTGGATTGATGAGTAAACAATGTATGTAATACATTTTAGAATAAGGCTGTAACATAACAACATGTTGAAAAAGGGAAGGGGTCTGAATACTTTCTGAATGCACTGTATATATATATATATATGCACCCTTAGTCATGACAGATATATTATGACTGTGGCTGGTGGTAAGGCCAGGCAAAGCACAGAGCACTGGGACAATTCACAGTATTCAAAGGACTAGGGGCAGAAACATGCTAAAGTCAATGAGTCTTACTGGACTCACAGATAGGCCTGTAGGCTAGATAGAAAACAACGGCATGCTAGATCCATCTGCGGATCCCACTGGAATGCAGATGAAATTATTGAGTAGAAAATTACATTTTGTGCTTCATGTCTTTCTATTTTGTTGCAGTGACACAGGCTAGAAATGGCAACATACAAGTGAAGCTGAACTCCCTCAGCATATATAGGCTATTGTATATCCAGTATAGCAAACCTAAGAGAGTTATAACGTTGAATCTTTCTTCCACAAAGACAGGCCCCACAGGCTAGTAGAAACAGAAAGGCATATAGCATACAAAAAGCACCGAATTTTGGTAGCACAAAGGCTAACCTGCATTGTATGAGAATACAGATCAACCTGGTCTCAGAGCATTTTGTATTATTCTGTATGTTACATTTTGTATGGCATGTATTCATTTGTGGATGTCCATCACCCACTTCGTATGATATGGTATGAATTACAATTCGTATTATATGTTACGAAATTGCAAAGCATACGATATGTTACAAATTTGCAAAAATTCTAGCTAGGTGGCTAACGTTAGCTAGCTGGCTAATGTTAGGTAGGCTACGGGTTAGAGTTGTGGGTTAGGGTTAAGGTTAGGGTTAAGTTTAGGAGTTAGGTTAAACAGTTAGGGGAAGGGTAGCAAAAAAGTAGTAAGTAATTGAAAAGTTGCTAATTAGCTAAAATACTAAAGTTGTCCGTGATGAGATTCCAACTCGCAACCTTTGGGTTGCTAGACGTTCATGTTATATGCCCACACATCCACCCCAGTTTCGTTTATGCCTTAAGCAACCATCTGTCTTTTGTAACCACACCAAACGTAACATATACTAATATGAGTATCCCAGATTTACATTTACTATGTTGTGTCTAGTCTATGAGACTAGGCTGTACAGATAACCTACAGGTAGCTCAATAGATACATACGAGACATGTTAACCACATTTAAGTATGCTGTCATACATATCAATGACGTACATGAATGGCACATTTCAACAAGGATAATTGTACAAACAGCTAGCAACTCTGCCACCCTATAAGAATTCTTGCTACATTAAGTTTTCTGGCAGAAAGATGTGCGCAATGGCCATTACAGTAAGGATGATGCTATAAAGTGGAATACGAGCGTTACAAAACACAGGATGCTAAGGAAACATGCTACAGTACACATGTGGATCACATTTCGGCAGACATATCAGGGTCAAGCTTAATGTTTGCCGGTCATGCCAAAGGTCAGCAGCAGACACAAACACAATGCATTCGCAGGTCTCCCTTGGGAAAGAGGTCCTCTGAACTCAATGGGACTTCCTGGTTAAGGTTAAATAAAATAAAACTCAGGCCAAAAGGATGTTTTTCCTCTAGGCTACCGTTAAAGCTAAATGTAAAGCACCTGCAATTTATAAACTTCCCAAAATTGTACTTTGATGACATACTTAGGTAGAAGCCTAGTCTTTGAACACCCCATGTTACTAGGCATAATTTGTTGTATACATTGAATGCCATCTTTGTTTTTATTTCTAAAGATTAGAACAGCAACAACTAGCCAAAGTAAAATAAATAATACCCTATCAAAATGGTCAGGCATTGTAAAAGCAACATAATATCAAATGGTGTACAGACACGCTATGTGCTCCTGTGCTCACTGTAGAGGAGATTCTGGCGTACACGAGGACATATTTAGATGGCAAGGTCAGCACACAGTCATTTGATTTATTCATCAAGAGAAGATTAGACAGTATGCCAAAAGTCAAGTTTCCAATCATCAGTCAATACACAGACCCATTAACAATTCATTCCAATCTACTTGCTTTCACATGGGTGGCTGAGTAAAATGTTTTAAATAACTATTAGACATATGGAACACACAAAGGGCATACATGGACAGTCAGCGTACACACATGAAGAACGGGTACACAGATCTGCATGTACACACACACACACACACACACACACACACACACACACACACACACACACACACACACACACACACACACACACACATCTGCACACGCAATACACAAACAAATGTACGTTAAAGCTCACGTTAAGAAATTGCCGCTAAAAATGCCATACATTCTGCCTTACACATATATATATCTCTGTATTACTGTCTAACATGTTCATCTTGGTCTGTGTCTGTTTGTCTGTCTCTCTGTTCTCATTATGGCTAATGAAGGATGACAGTGAGCCTGGCTAACGGCGTTATTAATACTTGCGCCAAGGCAGGGATTAGAATGCTATGGGTTGGGGTAACCTCCTCTCACTGTGTGTGTGTCCAAGCACAGAAAAAAACAAATACTCTATGGCAATGTCACTGCAAGGGCAGGGCGGGCCAAGGGAGGTACATGGGCAGAGATACGGCTGCTAATTGGGAAAATTGGGTTGTGGTAGCCTGGATGTCAATCTGTTTGTGCTTTATCCAACTGCTTAGTGCTCATCACGCTTTTGATTGTCATGTTTGGTTTTCTATGACCGATTTTACCCACACATGGTATACACCGTTCAACGAAATGCTTACTTGCAGGTTCCTTCTTGACAATGCAACAACAATACGAAACAATTCAAGATAAGAATACAAACATAAAGTAAATGGCTCAGTAAAATAGAATAACAATTTTATCATGAGTATAATACAGGAAGGCACAATTTATAATATTTACACGTGTATTGGAGAAGGGGTGATTGGGGGGCAATTGCTTCAATTGTGCAGTATTTAGCAATCAAAATAAGTCTGGTGGCATCAGTTTGATGTGTGTGTAGCACACATACCATCTGCCCCATGCGAGTGCACAGCTCATGGCTGCGGGCCTTCCTCATGTGCCGTTTTGAGTAAGTAACCTGGATGGTTGGGAGCACGGTCCCAGTGATGCACTGGAGGGCCTAGCGGTCGTGGACGGAGCAATTCTCATACCAGGCCGTGATGGAACCGGTCAGGACGCTCTCAATGGTGCAGTAGTAATATTTGGAGAGGTCCCGGAGTGGCATGCCGAATTCCTTCAGCCGCCTTAGGAAATAGAGACTCTATTGCGCCCTCTTGCCGAGTGGTAGTGTTGTTGGTCCATGTCAAGTCCTTGGTGATGTGGACACCGAGGAACTTAAAACAACAGTCCCGTTGATGTGGATCTGTTTCCTGGAGTCAACAATCAACTCCTTTGTTTTGCTGACGTTGATGGAGAGGTTGTTGTCCTGGCACCACAATGCCAGTTCACTTACCTCCTCCCTACAGGCTGACTCGTCGTTGTTGGTTATCAGGCCTACGACCGTGGTGTCGTCAACAAACTTGATGATGGAGTTGGTGTCGTGCAAAGCCGCGCAGTCGTGGGTGAACAGGGAGTACAGCAGAGGGCTGAGGACACACCCCTGGGGGACCCCTATGCTAAGAGTCAGTATTGAGTAGGGGTTGTTGCCAATTCTCTGATATATACTTGTCAGCTTAGGGTTGAGGGAAGGGAATTGAGGTGTGAGAAATAGGGTTGTTGTTCATTTTCAGTTGGTTTATGGATCTGTGTCCAGGTTGCGTTGCATCAAAACTGTAAATCACCCCAGAGGTATAAAAAGGCGACAGTGTTACTGACCTGTCCAAAGAGAGTGTTGAGGTAGGACAGGTAGACGGCTGCTACAGAGCCCTGGCTGTGGCTCCTGCCGCTCTTGGAGCTGTTGCCATTTTCTCCTGACTTGGGCTGGCGGAGCGCGGGGCGCCCAGGGGTCCCATGTCCAGAGGAGGTGTTTGATGACGTGCTGTTAAGGGACAGAGAGAAGGAGAATAGGACAAAAAGGTCTGACTTCATCTTTGTCAACATTATCATCTTTGCCATTGTGTCATCACTGTTATCTTTGCGGGTGGGTCTCACTTACCTCGCTCTGGGTGAGGGCGCTCCTCCCTTTTTTGTCCCTTTCTGAGACATGCTGAGGAAGGGAGAGAGAGAGAGAGAGAGGAAAATAACAGAATTCTTTAACCAGGGGCGACGCCTTTGCCAGGGTTGCGATCTGAGCCCTGCACTCTTCAATATTTACATCAACAAATTGGCCACTATTCTAGAAAAAATACTCAGCCCCTGGTGTTAGCCTTCCCAATTCAGAGGTTAAATGCCTGCTCTTCGCAGATGACCTGTGCCTGCTGTAACCCACAGCACATGGCCTACAGCAGAGCCTGGACCTGCTAGAGCAGTACTGCCAGACCTGGGCCCTGGCAGTAAACCCTAAAAATACAAAAATAATGATTTCCAGAGAAGATCCAGACCTCAGGGAAGTACAAAATATATAGAGTACGGCACACACTACAATTACTTAGGTTTAAAAATAAGCTCAACTGGACACTTTCATGAGGCAGTGAATAAACTGAGAGAGAAAGCATGCAGGGCATTCTACGCCATTTAAAATAACAAATTCAAATTTAAATACCTATAAAAAAATGTTTGGCTAAAATGAATTGAATGTGTCATTGAACCAATTGCAATTTATGGCAGCGAGGTGTGGGGTCCACCTGCAAAACAAGAGTCCATCCAATGGGACAAACACCCAATTGAAACCCAGCATGCAGAGTTCAAATAAGATTCTCCTTCATGTCCAGAGGAAAACTACAAACAATGCATGCATGGCAGAATTAGGACAATATCCACTAGTAATAAAAACTAAAAAAATACCATTTAAGTTTTGGAAACATCTAAAATACAGTTACCCCCTCTCATATCATTACCAAGCCCTGTAATGCCAAGAGCTGAGCAAAGAAAAGAGTCCCCTCATCCAGCTGGTCCTGGGGCTGAGTTCACAAACCTGTTCAACTAACACACTGAAGCCTCAGGACCAGAACATCCAATCAATCAGAATAAAACAAATTACAACACAGTCAAAACAAAACTACGTTGCTTATTGGGAAACACAAGCACAAGCACAAAGCAAAATGCAGTGCTATCTGGCCCTAAATCGACAGCACACCGTGGCAAACTATTTGACCATGGTTACTGATCAAAACCTCAGAAAAACCTTGACAAAGTACAGGCTCAGTGAGCACCGCCTTGCCATTGAGAAGGGTAGACACAGGGAAACCTGGCTCCCTGTAGAGGAAAGGCTGTGCAACCACTGCACTACAGACAGCTGCATTTCCTGACAAAATGTAAAAAAAATATAAATAAAACAATTAGAGTGTCATTTCCCCAAATTTCAAACACTTATTCAAGGTTTCAAAGACCTCTCTGATGAGAATAGACTACCCGTCCCGTTGGGGGAGGACGCAGAGAGCTGTGGGTTGGCAGCGCTATACATTGCTGTCTGCCATAAGATGAGGGACAGTGTCTGACAGACCAACCGACCTGCACATGTCCTCTATGCCATTGTTATTGTTATTTTACAATGTATGGTTATTCTGACCCTTGATTATTGTTGTTACTGTTGTCCCGTTGACCATCTTGATTATTATTATTTGAATGATGTTAATATTGTAAATCTCCAAAGTAAGCTTTGGCAATATGTACATTGCTACGTCAAGCCAATAAAGCAAATTGGAGAGAGAGAGAGAGAGAGAGAGAGAGAGAGAGAGAGAGATGCAGAAGAGAGAGAGCGAGAGAGAGAGAGAGAGAGAGATGCAGAAGAGAGAGAGCGAGAGAGAGAGAGAGAGAGATGCAGAAGAGAGAGAGAGAGAGAGAGAGAGAGAGAGAGACAGATGCGGAAGAGAAAGAGAAAGAGAAAGAGAGAGACGCAGAAGAGAAAGAGAGAGCGTGAGGGAGGTAGAGAGCGAGAGGAAGACAGAGAGACTTATGGCTGCACGTTGAATGCCTTGTCATCGCACTGTGCTGTCAGAACTAGGGCCCAGGATGAAAGACTGCCTCTCAGACAGTTCACACGGACACGTCAAACAGAACACCTTTACACCCCCGACCATCTCAGATGCTCATAAAGTTGTGCCTGATGCCTCGCGTTTGAACATACGTTGTACGAATGTTGATGAAGACGCGCGAAGTGCAGAGACGCACGCCAACAAGACAGCATTAGTCTGCCTTCTCCTCCCTAGAGACCACAGATCATAATGAGATGAGACAAGCAGAACAGGTAGGCCCTATAAATTACAATTAACCACCTAATGTGCCTCTCCACGCAAACCAGAACCCCCTTCTCAGTCCGGCAATATTACAGGAGAGAGACTGTCTCCGGCGAAAGCGGCAATGCGAGCGGCACGCAGGTGATGTGTACTGATTGCAACTCTCTGAGCATGCTGTCTCCCCAGAGAGGAAGCGAGAAGATTTACTCCTCCCAAAATCGGTCCGCGTGAGACGAGCCATTTTTGTACGGAGGCCTATGAGCAAGTACGTGAGGCTTATTTGATCGAATAGAAGTTTTGAAATATTTAGTCTGTTACAAATGTACTGATATAACTGGATGCATTCTGGCAACTTTGAGAAAAAAATAATTTGTCGCGCCTGTTGCTTACACGCGTATCTGCCCTCTCATTGGCTAGAATGGTCCCACCTGATCTCGCCTGCCTTCAATCATTGAGGACATGTATTTCCATTGTTAGAGCAGTCACTCGGCTATCTTTATTATAGATCATCTTTGGTCTCCCTACTAATTCCTCGAGCTCTCTGGGCGTTTCACCCATCTAGCCTATCATAACAGTTGTTCCTCTCTCATAGTTGGTTCAGGGAATGACTGAAAACAACTAGAAATAGGAATGTGTGAGCAGTTGGCTGGTATTTGGTAGTTAGTGCCATATTGTCTGTATAATTGTTGTTCAAAATCATAGTACTTTGGGGGCATCTTAATTGGGGAAGATGGGCTCATGGTAATGGCTGGAGCGGAATCAGTGGAATGGTATCAAATACATCCAACATATGGTTTCCATGTGTTTGATGTCCTTCCATTCACTCCGTTCTAGCCATTATTATGAACCGTTCTCCCCTCACCAGCCTCCACTGTACAAAATGGATTCCAAGATAATGAGGGGCTTGCGCACACACCTACAGCTAAACTGATACAATTTCCATGGTGGCGCATTCATAGTTAACAATAGGCCTAACTGTTGTTTGCCTCAAGAACAGCTTTCCTCTTGAATGAGCAAAGTACCCATCAGGGTAAACAAACAAACACACGCGTGCACGTTCGTACACATGCACACACACATACAGACACAGACACACACACTTCTACATGAGCCATTAGAGACAGCATGAGCTGCTCCCTAAGTGGCCAATCGCTGTCAATCACCAAGTCGACACAAGCAATTTCAGATCCTAATCACGCTAATTGAAATAATGAAACGGAGGACCGGGGGGAGGGGGGGGAGTTAAAGCGGATGATGTCACAGACCGGCTGTGATCCAGAACCGGTTAGCTGAGGGTCTCATCCTTTGTCCTTTTTTCTCTCCAGTGTTTTTCCCTATGTTTTTTTTGACATTCCTCCTGTTCCCTTGCTGTTCATCTGCATTCGAAAGAAGATCAATGCCCAGATGGCTCAGCTACTCTCTTCTCGTCCAATGTCTTAAAACAACCCACGGTACAATAGGCCTGGCTGCCTCCTCCTCTTCCTATCGATCTCCACCACCGATTTTGTGTCACGACTCAGAAATCAGACTCCCCTTCGTTACCGTTTAGGGAAGGGGGGAGCTGGGGGTCCAGAAGAGGAGAGGGAGATGAGTGGATTTTCTTGTCCGCCGGCTGCCCTGTCATCCTCCTATCAATGGTTACATCTTGTCATTTCCACCCGTACACCGCCGTCTCGCATCTCACACAATCAATCTCCTGTGCGGTTGTCATTTCAGTGCCTTCTGTCCTGGTATCTGCTGGCATCCTGTCTGTCCGTCAGTTCCTGTTTGTTACCACCAGTAATTGTTCTTTTCCATTCAGACCGTACACTTCGCACTGCCCAAACTCTCTGGAGAAATTCCAAAGAGGGCTACAACACATTAAGTCCTATTGACGAATGGATAAATGTATCGATTGATTAGCCGATCGATTGAAGCAAACAAACACAAGCACAATTTGGCCAATGGTCAACAGCCCTTGACCTCCTCCCCGTCCTCGATCCTCCTTACCTTCAATATGCAGCGAGAAGTAGAAAGGAAGAAAAATAGAGAGAGAGAGTTTCCCCCCTTTTTCTGACAAGTCCAGTCGTTACCGTTTGGCGCGGACGTGTTGACTGATATAGATTAGGAGTATAACTCCCCTCCTGCCCCTCTACCTTCCCCCTCCTCTGCCTCGCCGGATTATACAATAAGACGGGTGATTATCTTGCTAAATATGTCTGGATTAGACTTTGAGATGCGTGACCGAGTCACTGTCTTGAGGACAGAGGCGTGAAATTACATTGTCGGGGTAGTCGTGTTGTGCGTAAACAATGAAAACGTTCAGTGTATCTTTCGGGGGAACTCTTTCTTTGAGCCACCGGTTCACAAGCTGACATTTGTTCAGGTAGACCTTTGATGGACTTAACCACTGAGCTTGTCCTTTTGTTAACCCTCAGGTTACAAACGTTGCAGTTACCTGGTTATTGTGGATGACTGTATCGCTCCTCCAAACTCATCTCCCTTGCAACGTTCTACAGAGTTCTACATCTGCATTGCTTGCTCTTTGGGGCTTTAGGCTGGGTTTCTGTATAGCACTTTGGGACACCTGCTGACATTAAAAGGGGCTTTATAAATACATTTGATTGATTGATTCACCGAAGTGTCACTTTTCCAACTTTGTATTCCTTGCTACTCTGTCCGAAACTTAGTTGTAATTGCTTCGTCACTGTTCCAACTTTGTATTCCTTGCTACTCTGTCCGAAACTTAGTTGGCCTTGTTTCGTCACTGTTCCAACTTTGTATTCCTTGCTACTCTGTCCGAAACTTAGTTGTCCTTGCTTCGTCACTGCTACAACTTTGCTTCCCTCATTTAACCTTGCGCAATACTCTAGATGCAGTTGCACCCCTAAAAAGTAAAAACATTTGTCATAAGAAACTAGCTCCCTGGTATACAGAAAATACACGAGCTCTGAAGCAAGCTTCCAGAAAATTGGAACGGAAATGGCGCCACACCAAACTGGAAGTCTTCCGACTAGCTTTGAAAGACAGTACCGTGCAGTATCGAAGAGCCCTCACTGCTGCTCGATCATCCTATTTTTCCAACTTAATTGAGGAAAATAAGAACAATCCGAAATTTCTTTTTGATACTGTCGCAAAGTTAACTAAAAAGCAGCATTCCCCAAGAGAGGATGGCTCTCATTTCAGCAGTAATGAATTCATGAACTTCTTTGAGGAAAAGATCATGATCATTAGAAAGCAAATTACGGACTCCTCTTTAAATCTGCGTATTCCTCCAAAGCTCTGTTGTCCTGAGTCTGCACAACCCTGCCAGGACCTAGGATCAAGGGAGACACTAAAGTGTTTTAGTACTATATCTCTTGACACAATGATGAAAATAATCATGGCCTCTAAACCTTCAAGCTGCATACTGGACCCTATTCCAACTAAACTACTGAAAGAGCTGCTTTCTGTGCTTGGCCCTCCTATGTTGAACATAATAAACGGCTCTCTATCCACCGGATGTGTACCAAACTCACTAAAAGTGGCAGTAATAAAGCCTCTCTTGAAAAAGCCAAATCTTGACCCAGAAATTATAAAAAACTATCGGCCTATATCGAATCTTCCATTCCTCTCAAAAAATGTTGAAAAAGTTGTTGCGCAGCAACTCACTGCCTTCCTGAAGACAAACAATGTATACGAAACGCTTCAGTCCGGTTTTAGACCCCATCATAGCACTGAGACTGCTCTTGTGAAGGTCGTAAATTACCTTTTAATGACGTCAGACCGAGGCTCTGCGTCTGTCCTCGTGCTCCTAGATCTTAGTGCTGCTTTTGATACCATCGATCACCACATTCTTTTGGAGAGATTGGAAACCCAATTGGTCTACATGGACAAGTTCTGGCCTGGTTTAGGTCTTATCTGTCGGAAAGATATCAGTTTGTCTCTGTGAATGGTTTGTCCTCTGACAAATCAAATGTACATTTCGGTGTTCCTCAAGGTTCCGTTTTAGGACCACTATTGTTTTCACTATATATTTTACCTCTTGGAGATGTCATTCGAAAACATAATGTTAAATTTCACTGCTATGCGGATGACACACAGCTGTACATTTCAATGAAACATGGTGAAGCCCCAAAATTGCCCTCGCTAGAAGCCTGTGTCTCAGACATAAGGAAGTGCATGGCTGCAAACGTTCTACTCTTAAACTCAGACAAAACAGAGATGCTTGTTCTAGGTCCCAAGAAACAAAGAGATCTTCTGTTGAATCTGACAATTAATCTGGATGGTTGTACAGTCGTCTCAAATAAAACTGTGAAGGACCTCGGCGTTACTCTGGACCCTGATCTCTCGTTTGAAGAGCATATCAAGACTGTTTCAAGGACAGCATTTTTCCATCTACGTAACATTGCAAAAATCAGAAACTTTCTGTCCAAAAATGACGCAGAAAAATGAATCCATGCCTTTGTTACTTCTAGGTTGGACTACTGCAATGCTCTACTTTCCGGCTACCCGGATAAAGCACTAAATAAACTTCAGTTAGTGCTAAATACGGCTGCTAGAATCCTGACTAGAATCAACATTTTTTATCATATTACTCCAGTGCTAGCCTCCCTACACTGGCTTCCTGTTAAGGCAAGGGCTGATTTCAAGGTTTTACTGCTAACCTACAAAGCATTACATGGGCTTGCTCCTACCTATCTTTCTGATTTGGTCCTGCCGTACATACCTACACGTACGCTACGGTCACAAGACGCGGGCCTCCTAATTGTTCCTAGAATTTCTAAGCAAACAGCTGGAGGCAGGGCTTTCTCCTATAGAGCTCCATTTCTATGGAATAGTCTGCCTACCCATGTGAGAGACGCAGACTCAGTCTCAGCCTTTAAGTCTTTACTGAAGACATATCTCTTCAGTAGGTCTTATGATTAAGTGTAGTCTGGCCCAGGGGTGTGAAGGTGAACGGAAAGGCTGGAGCAACGAACCGCCCTTGCTGTCTCTGCCTGGCCAGTTTCCCCTCTTTCCACTGGGATTCTCTGCCTCTGCCCCTATTACGGGGGCTGAGTCACTGGCTTGCTGGTGTTCTTCCATGCCGTCCCTGGGAGGGGTGCGTCACTTGAGTGGGTTGAGTCACTGATGTGGTCTTCCTGTCTGGGTTGGCGCCCCCCCTTGGGCTGTGCCGTGGCGGAGATCTTTGTGGGCTATACTCGGCCTTGTCCCGGGATGGTATGTTGGTGGTTGGAGATATCCCTCCAGTGGTGTGGAGGCTGTGCTTTGGCAAAGTGGGTGGGGTTATATCCTACCTGTTTGGCCCTGTCTGGGGGTTTCATCGGATGGGGCCACAGTGTCTCCTGACCCCTCCTGTCTCAGCCTCCAGTATTTATGCTGCAGTAGTTTATGTGTCGGGGGGCTAGGGTCAGTCTGTCACATCTGGAGTATTTCTCTTGTCTTTTCCGGTGTCCTGTGTGAATTTAAATATGCTCTCTTTCTCTCTTTCTCTCTTTCTTTCTTTCTCTCTCTCGGAGGACCTGAGCCCTAGGACCATGCCTCAGGACTACCTGGCTTGATGACTCCTTGCTGTCCCCAGTTCACCTGGCCGTGCTGCTGCTCCAGTTCCAACTGTTCTGCCTGCAGCTATGGAACCCTGACCTGTTCACCGGACGTGCTACCTGTCCCAGACCTGCTGTCCCAGACCTGCTGGTACCCTGACATATTCACCGGACGTGCTACCTGTCCCAGACCTGCTGTTTTCAACTCTCTAGAGACAGCAGGAGCGGTAGAGATACACTCAAAGATTGGCTATGAAAAAGCCAATTGACACTTACTCTTGTGTTACTGACTTGTTGCACCCTCGACAACTACTATGATTATTATTAGTTGACCATGCTGGTCATTTATGAACATTTGCACATCTAGGCCATGTGCTCATAGCCTGGTTCCTCTCTAGGTTTCTTCCTAGGTTTTGGCCTTTCTAGGGAGTTTTTCCTAGCCACCGTGCTTCGACACCTGCATTGCTTGCTGTTTGGGGTTTTAGGCTGGGTTTCTGTACAGCACTTTGAGATATCAGCTGATGTAAGAAGGGCTATATAAATACATTTGGTTTGATTTGATTTGATATTGTTTGACGGTACAATATGTCTTAAAAGAGCTTCCCAAAATGGTGGTCTGTGGACCAGTGTTGGTCTTTGAGGTGCTACCTCAGCATCAGTCAGAAGGCTTTAAATGCATTTCCGGAAAATTGTAACACAGTAGGCTAGATGCATGGGAATCTAGGCTACCGAGCAACCGACTAAACTGTGCTATGGTGCAGAAATGTATACATGATGTCAGTGCAAGTTTCCATTTATGTAAGTCCTCGCTCAAATGACCTTCATCAATTTAGTGGAGTGCGAGATAGCTAAGTATGCAGAACGTCAGACCTCTCTTCTTCTGGAAAATTGCGTTAGCCTACTGGTGGGCTGCCAAACATGTTCTTTCGTCTTACCGTGCAGTCAGCGAAGGGAAACGTTTTGGAACCACCTCTCTATCCTACCTTTTCTACTGCAATGTCGTCCTATACCGCCCTCTCTTGCCAAGCACTGGCGCAGTAAGGGAGCTCTTTGCAGGTGAACTGTTTCCCAACGCTATTCGAACCTCGCCACGCTCAAATATGCTTAGTCCGGCCAAACAAAGCCCTAATTTAGCATTCTGCCTTTTGTAAAGTGAGTAAACACCCTCCTTTCCACCTGAAAAAGAAATGGGGTAGCAACAATGTTGTCACATTACATGCATCAGTCAGCTCCCGGTGGACTGTGTACCTTGGCACTGAAATGTTTACTAAAGTGGAAATCTGCTATTGCAGCTCACTGCCTCACTCTTGCCTCAAGGCTGTGGTGCAAAGACAGGCCAAGCCCAGTTCTTGTTGCTTTTTCAAGAGGTTATTGTGCCTCGTATAGTGTTCGAGTGCTTTTCAAGTGGAAATATTGATTATCTGGTGAGAGAAATGCCTTCGCAAGTAAGAAGACAGGGCCGAAACTGATGTTGTGTGTAAGGGTGTTTGTAGTTACAGATTTGTGTTTGTGTCGATGAGGTGCTTCGCCTTCGGTAAGTGTGCTGGGTGGGTTGAGCATAATGAAGCGTCTCGTTATTGGTGACTGATAATGCCATATTGAGAGCTAATTACCTGCAACGTTGCCTCATTAACCACAACAGGACGGCACCGCCATCGGGCGTTGGCCACAACACCCAGCCACATCACACTGTCTCTTCATCTCCCCTCTCCTCCTTCCCCTTCCCTCCTCTCTTCTTCCTGCTCTCATCCCTCCATCTTTTTAGATGGCCTTGCCTTCATTTGCTTTCCTTTACCACTCCTTCCTGTCTTTCTCGCGGATCGTACCTAATTAAAAACCTTTGAACGTCATCTTTTGTTGCTTTGTCTCGGCATTCCCTTCTTGATTCCTCCTTCTCCTTAATCTCTATCTCGCTCTCTTCTCCCATTTGTGGCTCAATGTCTGTCTGTCTGTCTCTTCCTTTCTAATACACTGTAGCTCTCTCTCTCCTACCGTCTCCCTCTTTCTCCATGTCCCCCTCTACGTCTTTCCGCAGTCACCTTCACACTCCATTCTGAAGCAGTTGGCTTCTCTCCCTTCATCCCGTTCTCCATCCATCCCTCCATACTGCACATGTCCACTGCCCTGCCTCTGGGCCATGCTTCCCCCCTGCGCTCTACTCGTTTATTTATGGAAATATGCTGATGGGGCTAACACAGGTTTAGAAAAAAATACACCAGATTACAAGGAAAAGAGGGAGGGAGAGAACAAAAGAGTGAGTGCGTGGAAGGCAAAAGATGGGGTGGGAAGGAAGAGCGAAAGAGAGCGTACTATTAATCATTGACCTGTCATTTATCCTAAAAAGCAAGCAACCATTCATCATGAACAGTGAAGAAACAAGAAAAAAAGAGTTGAAAGAGAGAGAAAGAGAGAGAGGAAAAGTATAAAAGTGTGTCACGAGGTTGGCAGTACGTAATTGGGTCAGTTGCAAATAAAAGTGGCTGAGTTAGTGCTGAGTTTGACTTAGAGGTCGGCACCACATCATCCCCAGCATGAGACTAATTGAATGCCCGGAGAGATGAGGATAGAGGGATTTGAGGCGAACCCCAAACATCCCTTCCTCCCATGGGTGCCACACTCAGCTCTTCAAACCGATCCCTTACTACGTAGGCCCACTGCATCACTCAAAATGTAATGCTAATCTTCTCCCTCCATAATACAACATGGAATGGTAATGATAATGCCACGGAATACCACAGGGATCTTTATCAAGGCTAAAGCTCCAGCAAACGAGAACAGTCACAAAAGTGAGAAAAAAAAAGTATCATATTTTTTCTTAAATCCTCGGGGGAATGCATCTGTCAATCTGTCATGAGGCATTTTCTTTCACCGTTGTTCTACACCGCTGGCTTAGCTGTCACAAATGTAACAGAAACAGAAAACTTGTTTGATGAAAGAAAAAAAGAAAGAGAAAAAAAAGTGACGTGTCTGGCCGTTCCTCTGCCAGTCAGAGTTAAGGACAATTCACTGGTCGGGTTAATAGAATCTGTCTCTGTCAGAGGAGGTGTGTGTAGAGGGGGTGGAGGGAGAGAGAGAGCAAGGGAGAAGATAAGTGCCCGAGGGACTCAGTGAGGGGACACTGAGACATCGACTGAACACCACCACTCGCAAGGAGGCCAATGATCCTTCCCTTAGGCGGAGCAGCAAAGTAGAACACAACACAGCAACAGAGAATAACTCAGACGCTGAGGTCCTGTCACGTTTACTCCCGCTCCCTCTCTCATCATCACGCACACCTGCCACTATCGTTACGCGCACCTGTGCCTCATGACACTCACCTGGACTTCATTACCTTCCTGATTACCTCCCCTATATCTGTCACTCCTCTTGGTTCTTTCCTCAGGTGTTATTGACTCTGTTTCTGTTTCATGTCTGTATGCTTTTCGATTTTCTTCTTTTGTACTCTGTTCTATTTATTATTAAATTTGCACTCCTTGTACATGCTTTCTGACTCCCAGCATACACTTTACAGAATAACTCCTCACCATCGGGAAGCAACAAGGATTTTCTTTTTTTTACTGGTGACGTCAGGTCCAAGTCCCGCTGCCGAAACAACCGGCGTTGCCTCAGCTGGCTCGTCAGACTTCCATGCCTTAGCCGGCTAATCAGGCACCCGCGCCTCAGCCGGCTCTACAGGTTCCCGCGGGTTTTATACTTTTAGTAGAAAACGGGGCGTTCCATGACGCTGATGTAATGTCCGTGCTCACGGGGGTGTGGCCACTGACTGATCATAAGTTACTATGAAAAACAATTCTCATTTAGAACACTAACATCACATCTTTCCAAAAGTATTCCTATACTCACTCATTTATTTTATACAGCATTCAGATGCAAACCCCATCATTGAGAAGTGAATACAAACAAAGAAACAGTCATGTGTGTCTCCTGTCCTTCATGAGGTCACCAAATGAAACAAACTCGACATGACTGTTCCTTAAGTGTCCACGGACCACTCCAACAGCTTGGAATACAGAAATATTGTTACATTATTCAACCTTTTGAGGTTACCGTACTGCAAAGTCTTTCTCTGTGTTAACAAAGGGATTCTCAACTTTCATTTTGGCAGAGTGGGGAAAGGAGTTTCGGTATTTACGACCGTATTAAACCTGTGGTGGGAGAGAGAGAGGAGGCTATGATCCTCACCCAAAAGGGGCAAGTCATGACAGCCGGCATGACAGCCAGAAGTGATCGGCCCTCTCCTGGTCCTCGGGACCGTCCCTCTGGCCAGCATCATCTGGCGGCTTGAAGCTGTGCGTCAGGGAGGGGGTACTGTCACGTTTACTCCCGCTCCCTCTCGCCGACGCTTGATGTCGCCAGTTGTCTCATTACGCACACCTGCCACCACCGTTACGCGCACCTGCGCCTCATGACACTCACCTGGACTTCATTACCTTCCTGATTACCTCCCCTATATCTATCACTCCTCTTGGTTCTTTCCTCAGGTGTTATTGACTCTGTTTCATGTCTGTATGCTTTTCGATTTTCTTCTTTTGTACTCTGTTCTATTTATTATTCAATGTGCACTCCTTGTACATGCTTTCTGACTCCCAGCGTACACGTTAAGGTCCAACATATTAGTAGACCTGCCATAAACACAAACAATAGAGCAATATTTCACATCTCTTGGTTTATAATCAGGTATCAAAGCAGTAGGCCTAACCTATATCATGTACATTCCCATATTTCAAAGTATTGATTCATTGTTACACACTTCAGCTGTAGTATACTGCATCTTCCAAATCCAAAAGACAAAGGGAAGAGTGATGATAAACTGAACTGAACAGACACTGTTCAACCAGAGACTGTTCAACCAGAGACTGCTCTCAACTAAGCTCAATTAACCTCAATCAGCCAGCAGCGCTACATTGAAACAATGCAGAGAAAAACAATGGGCTACAGCAAAAACTCAAAATTCAACTAAGCACCACTTCGATGCTGTTGGCAAACCCCTGGGAGATGAAACCAATGTACGGTATTCACAGTACACTTAAAAATTCCACCAAACACTGAATGACATCACCGGTCTGGCCTTGTATTTCTAACAGGAGCAGGAAAAAGCGTATGTTCGGACCGAGATAAGATAATGTACATTTTCGAAGAGCGAGTCAAGTCAAATCAAAGTGTATTTGTCACATGCGCCGAATATAACAGGTGTAGACCTTACAGTGAAATGCTTACTTACAAGCCACTAAACAACAATGCAGTTTAAAAAATATGAAGAAGAATAAGAAATAAAATGAACAAGTAATTAAAGAGCAGCAGTAAAATAACAATAGCAAGACTATATACGGGGGTAACGGTACAGTCAATGTGCGGGGGCACCGGTTAGTCGAGGTAAATGAGGTAATATGTACATGTAGGTAGAGTTATTAAAGTGACTATGCATAGATAATAACAGAGAGTAGCAGCGGCGTAAAAGAAGGGTGTGGGGTGGGCAATGCAAATAGTCTGGGTAGCCATTTGATTAGATGTTCAGGAGTCTTATGGCTTGGAGGTAGAAGCTGTTTAGAAGCCTCTTGGACTGGACTTGCCGTGCGGTAGCAGAGAGAACAGTCTATGACTAAGGTTCCTGGAGTCTTTGACAATTTTTAGGGCCTTCCTCTGACACCGCCTGGTATAGAGGTCCTGGATGGCAGGAAGCTTGGCCCCAGGGATGTACTGGGCCGTACGCACTACCCTCTGTAGTGCCTTGCGGTTGGAGGCCAAGCAGTTGCCATACCAGACAGTGATGCAACCAGTCAGGATGCTCTCGATGGTGCAGCTGTAGAACCTTTTGAGGCGCTGAGGACCCATGCCAAATCTTTTCAGTCTCCTGAGGAGGAATAGGTTTTGTCGTGCCCTCTTCACGACTGTATTGGTGTGCTTGGACCATGTTAGTTTGTTGGTGATGTGAAAACCAAGGAACTTGAAGCTCTCAACCTGCTCCACTGCAGCCCCGTCGATGAGAATGGGGGCGTGCTTGGTCCTCTTTTTCCTGTAGTCCACAATCATCTCCTTTGTCTTGATCACATTGAGGAAGAGGTTGTTATACTGGCACCACACGGCCAGGTCTCTGACCACCTCCCTATAGGCTGTCTCGTCGTTGTCGGTGATCAGGCCTGCCACTGTTGTGTCATCGGCAAACCTAATGATAGTGTTTGAGTCGTGCCTGGCCGTGCAGTCATGAAGGACATGCGGAGCGACTCGCTCTATACCAATTGTGAGATTTATGCGATTTCCCTCCCTCTGAGTCAAACAGGGAAATATTTGATTTCGACGCTATGTAAAATGTAAATAGAGGTGGACTTTATCTCGCCGCTATGGTAATGTGGTGCTGAGAGGCTGGGAAAGTTCAGTGCTGTATTTCCTAATAGAGGGGCAGCTGCCTCTTTGTACTGAGGTAATGGGAGAAGATAATCTCAACATGCAGTGGGACTGAGAATTTGCTCTCTCTCTCTCTCTTAATTCAATTCAATTCAAAAGGGGCATGGGAAACGTGTTTACATTGCCAAAGCAGCCGCTTGGTCTCGCTCTCTCTCTCTTGGTTTCTTTCTCTCACCATCTTTTTTTTTCTTTCTCTCTCCCCTCCTTCTCTCCTCTTCTTTCTGTCTGTCTTTTTGTCTGTATGTCTTTCTCTCTTTTGTCTATCTTTTGCAATTTTTCCTCTCTCTCTCTCTCTCTCTCCCTCTCTCCCTCTCTCCCTCTCACTCTCTCGTTGTTTTTCTCTGCTCGTTGGATGGTAATAGGCCCGTACACCACTCTCTCCTGTTTCAGATGACTTCCTCCCTGAAAATCCAGTTGATTACCTGCACTAATCACCTCATGAACCGCACCAGACCACTGTCTAAAATATCAATCTAATACCTCATGTTTACCCCGCTGGAGCAATCAATACCCAGCGCCAGCCATTCTCCAGACTTCATTCCTCAAGCCCAATTGATTACATTTCATCCACTGCGCTGAGCATGGGGAGAGAGACAAATCTATGTGCTCCGTATAGGTCATTGTTAAATGGAGGCTGGCGTCAATCCAGACTGGATCCAACTCTCCTCTTCTTTTTTTATTCTTACCCATAGTCGCCCATGGCACCGTTCGACTGCGGATCTTTGGAGCCAAAATGGCGGTTGTGCCATTGTTGAATTAGGGTGCTTCCTCTAGTGACCTCCTGAAATTGCCGTAAGCTTTGTTAGTTAATGTAATGTTTCTATTGAACGGCTAGCGATTGAGCCTAGCTGCCACTAGTGGGAGGGCTACAGCGCTGGAGGAGGTCATTACACAGACTCCAGCATTAAGGCTTGCATAGTATTATAATGAATATCCCAGCGGTGCCCTTATTGACTTCACTGCCCCTCCTGGATTTAAGAAAAATCGACTGCTTTAAGAAATATTATGTAATCTCTGGCACCATTCCAATGCTTTTAAATCCACAAGGGGAGTACAGAAGTGAACACATCAGGGAGAAATAGCTTATAGAGAATCGAATCGCAAGACTGATATCTAGGTGTCAAAAAGTGTGTATCTGGGGCAGGAGTACCGAGCGTCTCTCGAGCAGCTTTTTCTCAAGGTTAATGGTTTGGGTAACTGGTGGGGGTTGCCAACCCTCCCGGTTTGGTGTCTCCCGGAATCCCCATTCATCTCGCTTTCTCTAATCAGGCCTATACTTGCATTCTAGACATTTTTGCATACCCCCCCAAAAGTTGTTGGTCAGTGGGGTTGCATTTTACCTGCGACACTGCCAACCTCTCATAGAATCCCCAAGCTTTTCCGGGGGATTTTCATAATGCCCCCGAATGAAATTCAGAACTGAAATGTAAACAGTGTGTTCCGTACATCTAGTCCTGTCTGTGTCCACCCCGTCCTGAAATAAGGTCAAAACGACAAACTCCAAAGATCATAAAACAGCACCCATCACTCTACCTCAACACACATCTCTCTCTCTCTCTCTCTCTCTCTCTCTCTCTCTCTCTCTCTCTCTCTCTCTCGTCTCATCTCTCTCTCCTCTCTCTCCCTCGTCTCTCTCGTCTCATCCTCTCTCTCTCTCTCTCTCCTCATCTCTCTCCTCTCTCCCTCTCTCTCTCTCTCCTTCTCTCTCTCTCTCCTCTCTCTCTCTCTCTCTCTCTCTCTCTCTCTCTCTCTCTCTCTCTGTCTTTCCCTCCCTCCCTCCCTCCCTCCCTCCCTCCCTCCCTCCCTCCCTCCATCCCTCCATCCCTCCCATGACATAAAACATTAATAACAGCGAGCTCCATGACTCTGCCGCCGTTCAGCCATGACCCGAGACGTGTCAAGAGCGCGTACAGCTCAGAGCGTACATCTCGCGGCTGGCGGTCATGTGAAAAGGGTCGAGACTCGAAGCAGACACGGAGCGGTGTGCGGCCGTAGAAAAAGATAACATTCTCTGGTGACGCCCAGCACTCTGACAGCATGGAGCCTAAGGCGGCGAGGTAGTCGTCTACCCAACAGGCTGTGTGAACGCAGGCTGTCACATATAAACTCCAGGGACGGGCGGCTCTAGTTCTGAAATGATATAGCACTCTGAGATAACATGAGCCTGACGTCTTGGCTCGCTACTGGAGCACAATCAGGGCTCGGGGCTGAGGGAATGGGTTTCACACAACTTGTGATTGGATGGAAATGTCATGGTCATGGCTTGACGTTAGAGTCCTATTTCTAACTGCTAAAAAAACAATGTCAGAAGAACGGGGACTATGCTATGGTATTCGCCTCGTAGAATTCAACCCCATTGGTAACCTAGTATGAAACGGTATGCTATATATAGGTGCTTCTTTCAATGAGCCCCAAAACAAGCAAAAATAGCAAGGCGTAATAGCTAGGCACAATAACCATGTAATGAACATGTTATGAAGTGATTTTAAAAGCGGATTACGAGTAAACAGTTCACTGGAAAAAAATCTGTAGAAAGCGTAATCGATTATCTCACAAATGATACCAAGTCCAGAGGCATGTTAACGCACAAAGAGAATCGATCTTCTCTTTCAATTTGACCATGCATTCCGTTGATTGGCTAACCATGTTTTCCTCATCAGATGAAACATGAAAATGGAGACATTTATCTATCGAGAGAGATCAGGTGCATCCTGAGAGCATTATCGGTGACAGTATCGAAGAGCATTTCCTATAATCTATCATTTCGAATGTGTTTTTGCCTTTGTACTGCTGTAACTCTTTCTTTGTTATTTCTTTCTTGACCCACGTACTGTATATGACTCAAATCATTTGAAGTGTATTCCCTTTATGACTTCTTTATGCCTCTCAATTTCTCATTCTCTTTCAATTTCCCTGTTGCTCATTCTCCTCTCTCTCTCTCTCTCTCTCTCTCTCTCTCTCCCTCTCTCCCTCTCTCATTAACTTTTGAAGTATCCCTGATACAGATTAACCCAAATCCATTGACTGTATGGCGCATTAAGAGATTAGTGGAACACAGATCCTGGTGGGTAGAACAAGGATGCCATCATTGGCGCCCATTCAAAGAAGCTGATCTAAGAAAGTGGCTATTCGTCAAATCCGTCACGATTTATGTGGCCCACAACATGGTTCCAAAAATTGGATTTGGATATATTTGGCTGTTTTGAAGTTGTCTGCTAAACGCTAACTCCCGTTGGACAACCTGGGAGGATAGCTGGCCATATACTGTAGAAATCAATGGTGGTAGTCAGTCATTTTTAACTGTAATGCAGTTTCTTGGTGATGACGACATCAACGTGTATTGTGGTTGACATCAATACTAACATTATACTCAGATTTGACCTCAACATAGTGTGAAATACACATGTAAACAACAACCTAAATGTAGGCTGATTGTGATGGCCAGCAATGAGGGGATTCTGGCTCTATCCGCCACATGGGAACCAGGTTTCTGTGGCGTTTCCATTGTTTTGGATGAAGTCTTACCTTATTTAATGGTTGAAATGTGTCTATTAGAACGTACCAGCAAAGGGCAATGGAATTTCTCTCTCTCTCTAAGGGATATTATTAACTTTTGAAGCGTCCCTGACACTGATTAATCCCAATTCCTTGCCTGCATGGATGGCTGCGATGGGTTGAAATGTGTCAAAGGTAACCTCGAGGTTAGAGCGTTGGGTCCGTAACCAAATGGTAGCTGGTTCAAATACTGGAGCCGACAAGGTGAAAAATCTGTCGCTGTGCCCTTGAGCAAGGCACTTCTCCTTAATGGCTCCGGGAGCGCTGTACAATGGTGACCCTGGCTGTGACCCCACTCCCTGCGGGTGTCTCAGGGGGAGTTGGGGATATGCAAAAAACACATTTCCATTACACGCTTGTGTGTTACAGGACAAAGATAAACACCCCCCCAAATAATAATAATTATTATATTGAAATGTGCCAGCAAAGGGCAATGAAATGTCAACCCCCCCCCCCTCTGTTTAGTTAAATACCTCACTGCGGAGCCACTGAGTGACAGTACAATGTACATGGTTGTACACGGTGTGCGCGCACAACCGACTGTGAGAGAATTTAACGAGAAACGTCACAACCAAGTGAAAGGGAGGGACAGGGGAGGAGAGAGAGAGAGAGCGGGAGAAAGAGAGGGAGAGAGAGAGAGGGGAAGGATATATTGAGTCAAAGCAGCTCTGCTTGCTCCTCAGTGTTGTGAGAGAAGAGACAGAGGACGTGTGAGAAGACAAGATGGAGCGCTGGAACAGATGAAGACTGTCACTGGGTACGTGTCTCCGTGTCTCCGCCTGTCTGCATGTCTCCGACTGTCTGTGTGAATGACTGACTGTGTCTGTGTGTGCATGTGTGAGTGAATGAGAGTGTCTGTGTGTACATGTGTGAATGACTGACTGTGTCTGTATGTGCATGTGTGAGTGAATGAGTGTGTCTGTGTGTGCATGTGTGAGTGAATGAGGGTGCGCGTGAACGCTGAAGGAGCTGTAAGTCAGACAGTTTGAGTTTAGGCGATGCCTGTGTGTAAGTCTGACTTGGTGAGAGCGCGTGTGTGCCTGACGGTCTGTGTGCGTTTGTGAAAGAGTAAGTGCGTGTGTATCTTCAAGAAGCTGTAAGTCACACTGTTTTCTCTCTCTCTGTGTAGTACTAACTGAGTAAGAGCGTGTGTGCATAATTCATGTTAGAGTGGGTGCATGCGAGAGTGTACAGATATGCTGTGAGTACAGCCAGTGTGTATGAGTTTGGGTTTCCTATGGAAAGACAGAGAAGTGTGGCTGTAGTAAAATGTGGGCTTTTTATTGAACCATTTCTTACATTGATGAACGATTCTGGATTGCATTCGGGTGCTAGCTTAATTTGAGGCAAAACAAATGGTTTATTATCTGTCTGTGTGTCTGCTCATTTGTATGTTTCTGCGTGTGTCTCTGTGTGTTTGTCTAGAGCACAGGAGGTTGGTGGCACCTTTATTGGGGAGGACGGACTCGTGGTAATGGCTGGAGCGGAATGAGTGGTCGTATTAAATACATCAAACACATGGTTTCCTGGCGTTTGATGCCATTCCATTTACTCTGTTCCAGACATTATTATCAACTGTCCTCCCCTCAGCAGCCTCCACTGGTCTTGAGTGTGTGTGTGTGTGTGTGTGTGTGTGTGTGTGTGTGTGTGTGTGTGTGTGTGTGTGTGTGTGTGTGTGTGTGGAGGGATTAGTGGTGTGTGTGTGTGTGAGTGTGTGTCAGTGGAGGCTGCTAAAGGGAGAACGGAGTGAATGGAATGACATCAAACACATGGAAATCATATGTTGGACGTATTTGATACCATTCCACTGATTCCGCTCCAGTCATTACTACGGGCCCGATCTCTCTAATTAAGGTGCCACCAACCTCCTGTGGTGTGTGTGTGTGTGTGTGTGTGTGTCTGTGTGTGTGTGTGTGTGTGTGTGTGCGTGTGTGTGTGTGGCGTTTAGACAGGTACCCCAATTCTGATCTTTTTTTCCACTAATTGGTCACATCAGATCTTTTTAAGAGTTGATCTGATTGGTCAAAAAAAAACTATTAGTGAAGAAAATAAATCTGAATTGGGCTGCCTGTCTAAACGTAGCCTGTGTGTCACACTGTGTGTGTACATGTAGGCTAAGTGAACAACAACATTTATAGCAATGTTTTGTATGGAATAGAACGTGATCTCATTTAAATAGCCAGTAGTGTAGTCTTTCAGCAATTACAATTTACACTAGGACAGAGGTATTAAAAGATAATGAAAGGAGAGGTACTATAATTAAATGTCCTCAATAAACAATGGGATGATTTCCATTTCTATTATAGTTTACCATTGATCTTTATGTAAAAGACGATTGTTCATTTCGTAGGTGACAGCGATTGTCTGGACTGGAGAATAAGACTTCAAGCACTGTTATGTAAATATTGAGGACAAGGTGGAGCGCTAGAGAGAGAGAGAGAGGGAGAGAGAAGTGGAAAGAGTGCAAGAGAGAAAGAGAGGTAGAGAGAAAGCGAGAGAAAGATGAGGGAGAGAGAGATGTAGAGAGAGAGGGAGAAAGAGAGAGAGATGCAGGGATTATCTTGTTTAGTAGAGGTATAAATAACAGTAAATGGAGAGAGATCAATTGAGTAGGACGATACACTGTCAAACATGAAGATATATTCGGAGATCTGATACAGTAGGACAACATTTTGACTTGAAAGTCTTATGAGATATTGGGAGTAGCTTATGTCAGTTCAGGTACTTGAAGAACAGCGTTATGTACTGTAGGAGAGGGAGGGAGAGGGAGGGACTAAAGACAGCAAAAGAACCAGGAAGTGAGATATACTCGATAAAGTGAGTGATACTATCGCTTTGTCTCCCACACTTCCTTCCTTTCCTCCCCTCTCATTCACATCTCCCTCTCTATTTCTCTCTCTTCATCTCATCTCATCTCCATCCCCACCCCCCACTACACACACACGTACGTGCACACACACACACACACACACACACACACACACACAAACACACACCTACCTACCTACCTAACTACCCACACACTCACGCCTACCCACAGTCCCATCCGGCGGTCCACATGAGCGTATCGAAACCTCCTCCGCCCCACTCCCACTTCGCCCCCCCACCCGACTCTTCCACCTCCTCCCATCTCTCCATCCCTCCTTCCTCCTCCACCCCATCCTCCCCCGCACCTTCTCGTGCCACCTCCTCTGCTCCCAGATCTCTCCCTCCGCCCTCTCCAGTCAAAATCTCCATGCAGGAGCACTTTGCTATCAACGTGTGTCCCGGGCCCATCATGCCTATCCCGCAGATCTCTGACTTCTTCCCGCGCTTCCACGACTTTCCCATGACGCCGCCCCCGCCCCGGGAGAAGAAGATCCTGAAGGAACCCGATTTCGGATTGAACAATGGAGGGGAGACGGACGGAGAGAATAAGGAGAAGGAGAGGAAACCCATCGAGGTGGACCGGGGGGAGAGGCAAGAAGGGGCGGATTCGGACGACGATGATGAAAGTGAGTGGAGGGGGGGATTTGGTGGGGGGGTCAGGGTTTAGGGGTTAGGGAAAGGAAGGCCTTTGAGTCAAGTTTGGTGTGTGTGGCTGTGTGTGTGTGTGAATCTATTTCGAAACATTCTACCGCCAACGCAAACATTCTCAATAAGATGCCATATCCTCAATTCATCTCAATGTTTACAATAATTAAGAACATTGCTTGGTAACACATCATTAGCCAGGGTTTTAAAGAAAGATAAGTGGGCCAAATGTTCCTTCTCACATCTCCAACAACATCCAATTAATATCGCATAAATCCGTGTTTTGATCCAAGTACATTTCAACGGAATGAGCAATACACAAGCACAAATGAACAGTGCTTTTTGGGTATATGAGGACGCAGAACAGAAAGGATTGGAAATGGCGAACTCTCATTTGAGAATATTTGACCATTTGTACAAAATACAAAACACATCCACAACCATTACACACTACCCTCTGGATGTATTCTAGCCACAACTGTTGTGGAAATGTTTTTTTTTCTGTGCATACACTCATCAAATATATACAGTGCCTTCAGAAAGTATTCATACCACTTGATTTATTCCAAATTTGGTTGTGTAACAGCAAAATGGATTCAAAATGGATGAACTCCCAAAAAATTCTCACCCATCTACACACATTACCACATAATGACAAAGTGAAAATTTAACATTTTTTGCAAATTTATTGAAAATTAAATACAGAAATATCTAACTTACATAAGTGTTCACAGCCCTGAGTCAATTGTTTTGTAGAAGCATCTTTGGCAGCTATTACAGCTGTGCCTTCCTGGGTAAGTCTCTAAGAGCTTTCTACACCTGGATTGTACAATATATGCACATTATTCTTATGATTCTTCAAGCTTTGTCAAGTTGGTTGTTGGAAATGACTAGACAGCCATTTTCAAGTCTTGCCATATATTTTCAAGACGATTTATGTCAAAAGTGTCACTAGGCCACTCAGGAACATTCAAAATCATCTTGGTAAGCAACCCCTGTTGAAATGTCCTGTTGAAAGGTCAATTCATCTCCCAGTGTCTGGTGGAAAGCACAATGATCAAGGTTTTCCTCTAGGATTTTGCCTTTGCTTAGCTCCATTCCGTTTCTTTTTTGATTCAGCTACCACTATGCTTGAAAATACAGAGAGTGGTACTTATTATGTGACTTGTTTAGCACATTGTTACTCCTGAACTTATTTCGGCTTGCCATAATTAAGAGGTTGAATACTTCTTGCCTCAAGACATTTCAGTGTTTCATTTTTAATTAGTTTGTAAAAATGTCCAAAAACATAATTCCACTTTGTAACGCTTGGGCGTAGTGGGTGCAGAGTCAGGAGCAGGAAGCAGAGAATTCAGGGTAGTGTTTTTTATAACACACAACGGCAAAACACAAGCCGCCCCAACAGCGAACTAGGGCGCACACAAAACCAAAGTGCCCAAACACATGGGACAGAACAGGTCGGCGCAAAATACGCACTCGCACCTTAAAATACAATGAGCGTCCAATCACAAGCTACACACAGATCAAACAATCCCGCACACAGGGCAGGCGGGCCTCCTGGCTAAAATAGCCCAGCTAATCAGCCCAATCCAAAAACAGGTGCACCCCATAAACGGAAAGGGGGAAAAGGGAATCAGTGGCAGCTAGTAGGCCGGCGACGACGACCGCCGAGCGCCACCCGAACAGGAGGGGGAGCTACCTACGGTAGGAGTCGTGACACACTTTGATATTATAGGGTATTGTGTGTAGGCCAGTGACACAAATCTCAATGTAATACATTTAAAATGAAGGCTGTAAGACAAGAAAATGTAGAAAAAGTCAAGGGGAGTGAATACTTTCTGAAGGAACTGTGTTTTACTACAGTCATTTTGACAATTGTGTACATCCGTTGGTCAAATTGTGTAAGGATGTAGTCAGTGTGGCTTGTGTTTTATTTGTTTGTCTTTCTGAATGTCATTATGGGTTTAACTGTGGGTGTTAAAATGAGGCTAGTGAATGAAGTTCCAGTTGTGAAGCCATATATTCATGCATTTGTCTCTGAGTGTGTGTGTGTTCTCTTTGAGTGTGTTTCTATGTGTGTGTACGAGTATGTGCATCACAGTCCATGTGTGCACAGCTGTCAAATTCTGTATGTTCGTGCGTGTCTCTGCTCATAAACTCGATGGGGTCCTTGCGGTGATTTATGTAAATAAATGTGTATCCTAGTTAATCACCGAAAACAAACATGTGCCTCAATATTCTCGCGGTTCAATCCCGACTCTCGAAGTCGCCGTTTGTTTATGTCAAAACCAGTTTCTGGGTACATTTCTCAGTGTCAGCTGGCACTGTGTGTGTTTAAGGGAAGTAATTGTGAGTTGAGTGTCTTCGCCATCATCATTGTCCCGCGTTGGATGTCGCAAGACTCGCTCCAAGTTTCGCCGACAGAGGGACACACACACACACACACACACACACACACACACACACACACACACACACACACACACACACAGTGTGTGATTTATTTAGCTGTGTCAGAGTAATGTGATTCAGCCCTCAAGCTTATTTTCTTTCCACTCATGGCGAGTAATAAAAACAAGGCATGTTTTTTTAAGAGAGTGTCAGGAAAATAAGCTTCAGCGTATCCCGTTTCCAGAATTGTGCAGGAGGCTGGAGTTACTGGTGTTTGTGTTGGGGGGGAGGTATGCGTGTGTTTCTTTGTGTTTATGCTTATGTGTATTCATCGGTGTGGCCATCTGTGCGTGAATATGTGTTTATGTGTATTCAATTCCTTTATACACACTTTCATTCAGGCTGTATTCACAGCCAGGTCCAAACCAACAGCCAACAATGGACCGTCTGAATGAATTGTTTTGTTTTACAGCTTATTTGGGCACCCTGGAGTTCACCCTGCTCTTTGATCACGAGAACAACTGTCTACACTGTACAATCCACAAGGCCAAGGTAAGAAACTCAACCCTATACACCCCATACAGACTATTCTAAACGAGACTCCACTTACACCCCGAGCATACGCTAAACCATGTCCCTTCCACACAAAGCGTCCAGAATCAAAGTGCAGTCAGCTTAAGCTCTATCCAATCCACTGCAAGCCTTAGTTTAGCGTTGCAGCGTTGAAAGCCACTCCACATATCTTTTCCACGGAGACAGGCTTAGCTCTAACCCAGAACATTGAGCCAAGTCATGAAGACAATGGCACTTGCCTCGAAAACCCGGGAACTCTACTCAGTGAGAGAGAACCTAGGTTTATCTCTTGACAATGAGGCAGAGTTAAGTATTGATGCGATCCGGGCTAGAAAGATCGATTTGGCATTCAGTCCACACCAGACAAACATATTTTATACACCCCGTATGGGTATTATGGTAGATGTGAAGCTGAGATGCACCCATTCAATAATATACACAGACTAAACATGTGTCCCAAATGTTACCCCATTCCCCATTGACCAGCGCTATATGGGTCCTCGTCAAAAGTAGTGCACTACATAGCGAATATGGTGCTGTTTGGGATCCAGACGTAATCCTGTGCCTTCCTACCAGGACATTTCAGGGAGTTGCTATCGTTTGTCCATTTTTGGGAGGTGATTGACTGTGTTTATACACAGATAAGCACCCCAACTCAATGGAAATCATCGGTAGTGCTGGCACACCTTACATATTAACAGACTAGCTTGAGAAATGATGAACTTGGAATGAAAACGATTTGAGTAGAATGGCATGCGACACAATAGACAAAACAAGAGTAGAGTTGAACAGCAAAGGACATAATGCTCTTTGTCATGCCCTGACCTTGTCTGGCTTACAGCCTGTATTGTATGACTGTATGTCGTGTGTATGATAGTTAAACCTTGACCATGTGTGTGTGTGTGTGTCTATGTGTGTGTGTCTCTCACTGTGTATGTGTGTGTATGTGCATGCGTCTGTAACCATGCCTGTGTGTGTCTCCACAGGGACTAAAGGCCATGGACTCCAACGGACTGGCCGATCCATACGTCAAGCTCCACCTCCTGCCTGGAGCAAGCAAGGTCACTACAACCTTCCTATCCCTCATCAGCTTCCATATTAGTGGTACCCAGTGTGTTTCTTTCCACTGAAACAGCCTCACAGTGAAGTGATAAATGGTCTCACCTAAACCACCATAACATCTCGAACAGACGGGAGAGTTTTTCCTGCCGCTGGCGATAGCACGGCACTTAAGAGTCAGAAATTATTGCCATACTTTCACAGACATAGTCAATTTAAAAATAAATCGATTTTGAAATGAATCCAGTTGCATATATTCTGGATAATATGTTGAGTTTTGAGTGCTTCTCTGCTGTTTAGTGGACAGACAATACCACCTGTGATTTTGGCCAGAGCACTGGGCTTAATCAGGGTTTTCCATAAGCGCCGGCTGTCGCTTTTTCCAACTAACTAGGCTTCTTTTCATTTAAACGTTTCAATTCATTAGTCAGAAACCTCTGTATAGTCTTCTCCTGCTAGAATGCATCTTCTAGTGATCTATTGATAGCACATGCGCACAAAGTGCATGATTACAGGGAAATACCGCTGGTTGGCTGCAGTCAAAGTTTGGGAGAAGACAAAACCAAGACGCAGGTGAAATCGCTAAATTCCAAAGCCAGATTTAACAGCAATTAAAGTAAAGAGTGAAAAATGTAATGCTGCATGTGTCCCAGTAGCGTCCTTAGCTTAGCCAGCAGCCTTTTTCCGGCAAATAGGAAAAGGAATGGGGAAGTACAGGTAGACAGGTGGGATCCTGTTCCTGTTGTATCCAATGGAAGAGGAGGTGTTTAATCCCTGGGTCCTTAGCTTAGTGATGATCTTGGAGGGCACTATGGTGTTGAACACAGAGCTGTAGTCAATGAACAGCATTCTCACGTAGGTGTTCCTTTTGTCCAGGTGGGAAAGGGCAGTGTGGATAGAGATTGCATTATCTGTGGATCTGTTTGGATGTTATGCGAATTGGAGTGGGTCCAGGGTGCCTGGGATGATGGTGTTGATGTGAGCCATGACCAGCCTTTCAAAGCATTTCATGGCTACAGATGTGAGTGCTATGTACCTTGGCGTTCTTGGGCACAGGGACTATGGTGGTCAGCTTGAAACATGTAGGTATTACAGATCAGTGAAGACACTTGCCAGCTAGTCAGGGCATGCTCTGAGTATGCATCCTGGTAATCCGTCTGCGGATTAACCTGTTTAAAGGTCTTACTCAAATTGACTACAGAGAGCGTGATCACACAGTAAACCAGAACAGATGGTGCTCTCATGCATGGCTCAGTGTTGCCTGCCTCGAAGCGAGCATAGAAGGCATTTAGCTCGTCTAGTAGGCTTGCGTTACTGTGCAGCTCGCGGCCGGGCTTCCCTTTGTAATCCGTGATAGTTTGCAAGTCCTGCCACAGTGTCTTCTTGGAAGAGGCAGCTCTAGCCTTTAGTTAAGTGCAGATGTTGCCTGTAATCCATGGCTTCTGGATGGGATGTGTACATACTGTGGCAACCTGGGAACCAGCAGGAAGCTACAAAGTAAGGAGCAGGACCTTGGTCAGCTCCAGAGGGCTAAAGAGGCCAAGGTGAATCAGCACCATGGACAGATATAAATGCACCAGCTGGGGCTGGTGATTCAACACCAATACTTCCCAGTCCAGGTGCTGCAACCAATTGGCATCTGGAATTGGTCCCACTTGTCCGTCATTACCCCAAATGGGTATAAGTAGAGGTGCAGTCACTCGGGCGCTTGGGCAGACAGGCAGAGGGTACACCTAGACCTTAGAAGAACCGAAGAAGAGGACTCATTCCCTGGAAGCACGCCACCCGGCGCAAGTTGAGAGCAAGTATTGAAACCCCGACTCATCGCTCTCTCTCTCTTTTGTTGTTCATTACCACAGGCGGTCCGAGGAGCCGCCACGCCTGACACAGAGCGACCCACCCGTTACCTGAGAGGCCTTTCAGTTGTTTTTCTACCCTTCCCGTTCCCCCAACCTTTATTAAAGAACAGCTTTTGTTTGAGCACCGCAAAACGGTTTCGCGCTGTCTTATTTTATTGTGAGTTTCACCTCTGACTCCCCTGAGCTGCCACGGTCACTGTGGGGACAACCTCATCGATGCACTTATTAATGAAGCCGGTGACTGATGTGGTAAACTCCATCAGATAAATCCAGGAACATATTCCAGTCTGTGCTAGCAAAACAGTCCTGTAGTTTAGCACCGCTTCATCGGACCACTTCCGTATTGAGCGTGTCACTGGTACTTTTCGTTTCAGTTTTTGCTTGTAAGCAGGAATTAGGAGGATAGAGTCATAGTCAGATTGTCCAAATGGAGGGCGAGCTTTGTATGCATTTCTGTGTGTGGAGTAAAGGTGATCTAGACTTGTGTCTCCTCTAGTTGCACAGGTGACATGCTGGTAGAAATGAAGTAAAACGTGTTTCAGTTTCCCTTCATTAAAATCACCAGCCACTAGGAACGCCGCCTCTCGATTAGTATTTTCTTATTTGCTTACGGCCCTATACAACTAGTTCAGTGCAGTCCTAGTGCCTGTATTGGTTTGTGGTGGTAAATAGACAGCTAGTCTCTTGGTAAATAGTATGGTCTACAACAGGGATCATCAACTAGATTCAGCCGTGGGACTATTTTTTTCTTGGGGGCCGGAAAATAATTACAAATGATTTGTAGAACTGCAAATTGAGCGCAAGATGCCCAAACAGATATAATGTTTGAGAAAATCATAATCATTTCAAACCTTGCTTACATTTGTATACAATCACGTGTCTCTCTATTATGCGTGGGATTACTTGGAAACAGATGTCTTAAATTAAAATCATTTGGAGCTGATTTCCTGGTGTTTTTACAGTATTTTATGTCCAACAATAAAAAATTATAATAATAAAAATAAAAAACGTTTTTTTGTATTATTTTGCTCATGAAGCTTGGGGGGCCAGTTGGGGAACCCTGGTCTACAGCTTATCATAAGGTATTTTAACTCAGGCGAGCAGAACCTCGAGACTTCCTTAATATTACAGATTACGCAGTTATTTTGTTGTTAACAAAGAGTCACAGCTTCCCCCCCAACCTTACCTGACGCTGCCTTGCGGTCTTGACGATGCATAGAAAAACCAGCTAGATGTATATTATCCATGTACTTGTTCAGCCACGACACTGAGAAACATAGGATATTACAGTTCTTCCGGTCACGTTGATAGGATAGTCTCGATCAGAGCTTGTCCAGTTTGTTCTCCAGTGATTGTATGTTCACCTGTAGAACTCGGGGTAGGGGTAGATTATTTATCCGCCAACGTAGTTTCGTCAGGGTGCCCACACGTTGGCCTGTCTTACGCCGCCTTTTCCTCTTCTGAGTCTCTGGGATCAGGGCTTAGTCCGGGGTGAGCAGTATGTCCTGAGCAGCTGATTCGAAGTAGAAATATTCATCCAAATCAAAGGTTACTGATCATTGTTTTCATTCATAGGAAAAGATGGCAGAAACATTGTCGGTAAACGGGAACCGAATTGCGTCGGTGAGATAGCTGTTCATTTGGCTACCTAATTTGCATACAGGTAGTCTATTACTGCTTTCTGGCGATTATCTGCAGATATATTATGTTGAATCCTCACTGCAGGAACAATAGGTAGTGGAGAGAGAGACTCATTCTGTTCCAAAATATGATAAAAGAAAAGAGATTATTAAGGTTCTAAAAGCTAATGTCATGATACTTATTGCTATTGCTATATATTTATGTTCAGTAAATGCATAATGTTGTTTCTTATCTCATTACCACACTTAGCTCTACATATGAGCAAGTGCCTATTCGGTCAACACTTACAAAATGGACTGTAAGAGAAATTGATAGATTTTAGTTCTGATCAATTCAGCAAGATGTTGAGGCCTTAACTATACTATTCTTTGTCACACTATCAAGAGGCTCCACTTTTATAGACAATATACTGACGCAAAGACAGCGCGTTTGCGCAAACAAAACAACCCTTGCAACAACCCTCGCAATATGTACTGGAATTACATGAACTTTTTGTTGAACAAAAGTATTTGAATGTGAAGAGACTGTCACTGGCAAACATGGTTACAGACCATCATGCAGTATTCCTTCCTCGTGGAGAAAACCACATGAGTGAATTTTAATAGGCTACACAAAGTAAGCAAAACAATGACATGCATCACTCTAACGTTGTCTAAAATGATGAATAAGATACTAACGAGATAGACCTACACATGTGGAGATGTACAAACTATGGCATAAAGAAATGATGAGCGCATAAGAGGCAAGCCGTCATTTTGGTTAAGACATGAGTGAGCTGAGACGGATGATCAAATCAAATCAAATTGTATTAGTCACATGCGACGAATACAACAGGTGTAGACCTTACAGTGAAATACTTACTTACAAGTCCCTAACCAACAATGCAGTTTAAAAAATACGAATAAGAAAGGAACAAGTAATTAAAGAGCAGCAGTAAAATAACAATAGCGAGACTATATACAGGGGGTAACAGTACAGAGTCAATGTGCGGGGGCACCGGTTAGTCGAGGTAATTGAGGTAATATGTACATGTTGCATTATGTACAGGTTGAGTTATTAAAGTGACTATGCATAGATAATAGCTTAGAGTAGCAGCGGCGTAAAAGAGGGGGTGAGGGGGGGTGCAATGCAAATAGTCTGGGTAGCCATTTGATTAGATGTTCAGGAGTCTTATGGCTTGGGGGTAGAAGCTGTTTAGAAGCTTCTTGGACCTAGGCTTGGCACTCCGGTACCGCTTGCCATGTGGTAGCAGAGAGAACAGTCTGTGACTAGGGTGGCTGGAGTCTTTAACAATTTTTAGGACCTTCCTCTGACACCGCCTGGTATAGAGGTCCTGGATGGCAGGAAACTTGGCCCAATTGATGTACTGGGCTGTACGCACTACCCTCTGTAGTGCCTCACGGTCAGAGGCCGAGCAGTTGCTATACCAGGCAGTGATGCAACCAGTCAGGATGCTCTCGATGGTGCAGCTGTAGAACCTTTTAGGGATCTGAGGACCCATGCCAAATCTTTTCAGTCTTTTAATGGGGAGTAGATTTTGTCGTGCCCTCTTCACAACTATCTTGGTGTGCTTGTATCATGTTAGTTTGGTGACGTGGACACCAAGGAACTTGAAGCTCTCTTGCTCCACTACAGCCCTGTTGATGAGAATGGGGGCTCAGTCCTCTTTTTCCTGTAGTCCACAATCATCTCCTTTGTCTTGATCACGTTGAGGGAGAGGTTGTTGTCCTGGCACCACACAGCCAGGTCTCTGACCTCCTCCCTATAGGCTGTCTCGTCACTGTCGGTGATCATGCCTACCACTGTTGTGTCATCAGCAAACTTAATGATGGTGTTGGAGTCGTGCCTGGCCGTGCAGTCATGAGTGAACAGGGAGTACAGGAGGGGACTGAGCATGCACCCCTGAGGGGATCAGCGTGGCGGATGTGTTGTTCCCTACCCTTACCACCTGGTTGAAGGCCCATCAGGAATTCCAGGATCCAGTTGCAGAGGGAGGTGTTTGGTCCTTAGCTTATTGATGAGCTTTGAGGGCACTATAGTGTTGAATGCTGAGCTGTAGTCAATGAATAGCATTCTCACAAGCCATAATTTCAATTAAGACATGAGCGAGCTGAGACGGATGATATGCCTATTCGTTCTGCACTTTTGAAATGTACAGCAACAGAATTCAGAACATGGGCCTTTCTTACTGTATTCTCCCTGTACACCAAGTCAGAACCGTAGGATAAATAACGGGGGACCATAAGCAGACAATGAAAGCTCTTACAATATTCGATGATGACATTTCTCTAAAACAGGCTACAGGCTACTTGTGCACCACCAAGTCAGAACAGCAGGCTAAGTTCTGACGGCTAGAGGGACCAAATTCTTAGGGTGAGACACATGGGCTACTAACAGCTTACTACACAACATACACTTACTTTCCTAGCTACCGTATACATAAAGTATGCCCTTGGCATGCTACAGCACTTATACAGCAGCATTTTTAAAACCATTTTCCTGCAATTCTATATTGTTGTTTCTCAACAGGGAATCCATGTTTACTTGACAGAACACAACCTTTTTTCTTAGGTTTTTGCCACAACAAACTAAATTCAAAGAGTAGACTAGATGTAGTTTTTGCCACAATAAATTACACTGAAAGAGTAGACTAAACTAGTTTTTCGGACTAAATTACTACTCTACCGCCTACCCTCAAAGTCCCACCCACAGTGATTGACAGGTCTGAAACCCAACCAACTCTGTGACTCACAAACATCCTGCCCCCTCTCCTGACAGTCCCACCGACAGTGATTGATTGACAGGCCAAACTGTTAAAGGTCAATCCAAATTGACACATTGGTTTCCTTACCCTAAATGTCCACAGTAGCAGAGCCAATAAAATACATAATTTGAAGAACAAACATAATTATGGCAATTCATATATTGCAGTAAAACTTTCATCTCAAGAGAAGACAGGTTTAAAGCTGCAATATGTAACTTTTTGGGCAACCCTACCAAATTCACATAGAAATTAGTTAGATCTGTCATTCTCGTTGAACACAAGTCTAAGAAGCAGTAAATATGTTCTATGTGAGCTATTTCTTTGCTTCCCATTCTTAAGTTTTGTTTTTGCATCATTTTACAACAGACTGAATTCATACATTTTCAGTAATTTCAATTGTAAATGAATGTCTTTCTATTCAATACCACAATTTATTTTACAAATCTGGGAGGTAAATTTGTTAAAGTATTCAATAATTTAGCTGTGTATTTCGGATGAAATCGTGGCAAAATTGAGCTTGTTCTGAATTTTTTTTTTACCCCACCCGAGAACTCTGTCTGGCTACTTTTTCTATTTGGCTGGCAAGTCCATGTACTTGGAAAAAACTGGGCTTTGGCTTTAGAGCTAAATGTAACTAGCTAGCTAATGTAGCACGTTGACACGCTACATCGACTTTGAAAAGGAGTTGTTTTGGCACTTTGCTGATTAATGTGGTATTTCTCTGTGCTCCACAGCAATGTTTTGGTCCCACTTTACTGGCTTTGTTTAGATTTCGGAGTTGTTCTTGTGAACGGTCGGGAGGATTTGGCAGCCGACACAAAATCTTCTCATGTGGTTGTTTGTTGGTGGCGGCCGCATAGAGATAGAGACCGGTATTATAAACACAATGTCTGTGGTCAAACCCCTCCAAAAATACAGCAAACAAAGCTACTAGGTCTGTTTCTGTTTATACCCCCCCTCCTTTTGTTTCACACCCTGTTTCTCCACCCTGACCTCCGTCCCCATCTCTGTCACTCTCTCTCTCTCTCTATGTGACCCTCTATGACCTTGGAATAGCAACACAGTGCCGAGGAGGAGGGCTGGAGGTAAAGGGGGAGAGAAGGGGGGAGGGAGGAGGGGGGAGATGGATGAAGGGAGGACAGCAGCGGGCGGTTGTTATGGAAACAGCGCCGATTGTTACACTACTCACGTCAACAGGCGAGTGTAGACCGGGGGGGGGGGGGGGGGGGGGGGCGTACGTCAGCACATACGTAAGTACCCACAAACCCCCGTTTGGTAAATATCGACCACACGAGTCTACAGCGCCGAGGAGTGGGGAGCACGTGAGTGTGAAACAGAGGATGACAGGCGGGCTGGCAGACGGCAGGGAGGGACTCACACGCGTACACACCATCTTGCACACACAGGGGCACGAGCACACACACACACACACACTCTCCTCTCTCAACCTTTCTATTTTTTTTCTAACTCACACACACACGCACACACACTCACACACAGAGATACTCCCACATAGATATACACACTCCTTCACACACCAGCGTCCACACATACAGGGGCACAAGATGATTACTCATACTAAAGGAACGCTGGGCTCACATGGACAGACACACCTGACTAAACACACCTCCACAGAAACACACACTTGTTCTCTCTCTCTCATGCACAAAAACACAACACATGCCTTTACACACTCTCTCCTCCTCACACACACTCACACATTACACAGAGAGAGAGAGGAAGAGAGAGAGAGGGATAGAGGAGAGGGAGAAAGAAAGAGAGAGAGAGAGCAGTGGCGGTTCTAGATCATTTCAACTGGGGGGGCCAAGCTGGGGCCAGTTGTACTGTTAGAGGGGCCAGTTACATTAGACGTTATTGTTGTCATATCGATTTCTTCACTGCATTGCAGGCATTAGCAGGCATAAGACCGCGTTGCCACTGTCTAATAACGGATGTAAAAAAATAACGATTGCAAAAATTAGTTATGTAAAAATTATTTCATGCTCCACATTTAGGGGGGCCACAAGGGGTCCCCCAGAACCGCTAGTGAGAGAGAGGTGAAAAGAGAGAGAAAGCGAGAGAGCCGTGAGAGAGGTTCTTGGTGTCTGCCCGGCTCGACGTTCTCATCTGCTCCCTGTCCTAATTGTGGCGCATGGAGAATGAGCTTTCTGAGTCACAGTCTTAGCCAGTTGTGTGCGTGAGCTCGGGGGAACAGGGGAGAGAGGAAGAAAGGGAGAGAGGAAGAGAGGGAGAGGGTCCATATAGATGGATGGGGGGAGTGAGTGAGTGAGAGGCGGAGGGCTAAAGATGAAATATTTAGGGAAACATGTAACACCATTGATGACGAGGGGAAGGGAGCAGGGGAGAGAAAGAAATAGATGGAGATGAAGAGGGAGGGGAGCCAGGCAGGTGATTTTTGCTGACACCATATGCTGATTTGGACGGGGATGTACCTGGTTGTATAGGTGGGAAAGATGAAAAAGAGTGAGGAATGGAGGAAGAGAGAGGGGGGGAGAGATTTGAGGAAGAAAGAGAGAGAGAGACAGAGATGTTTAGAGAAAGAGAGAGAGACTGAAGGATGGAGAGAGAGAGGTAATTAGCTCCGGAGCACCAGAATGCCCCGGGGAGTGGGGATTTAGGCTCGTGCTTGAGTACCTCGAGAGTATACAGTTCTCCACTCTCTTGGCGTGTTTGTGCGTATGTGTGTGTGTATGTGTGTCCGTGTGTGTATGTGTATTTGTGTATGTATCTGTGTGTGCACTGGGGGGATTCAAGGCTGAGTAATTGAGGAAGCGTGCCTGGTCTCGGCATCAAAACGAAAAAACAGCCGTTGTGTAACCGAGAAAATAAATGAAATATGTAAAACAGCAGCACATCCTGGAGGCAGCTTATAATGGAAAATAGTCTAGAGCTGGCTAATGTGAAAACCCTGCCTTCTCAATCATTCATGAAGGGGAAGTTAGCGTAGCATTATCGGACGGTAACGCTAGGCCTTTCATCATTGAGGGGCTTTGATTTTTCATGCTAATTGTGTTAGCGCGTGTTAATTGACAGGTGCTTGTTTGCGGGTCTGGCCGGTAGTGGTGCTAGCAACAGGCTAGGGGGGACAGACAGACAGGTGAAGTGGGGAAGCCTCCTGTCCTCCTCTATAAAATAGGTGAGCAGATGTCTACCATTTCCTGAGGGAAGGAGAGAAATTAAGTTTCTCTCTCTCTCTCTCTCTCTCTCTCTCTCTCTCTCTCTCTCTCTCTCTCTCTCTCCCTAATTATTTCCCTCTTATCTCTCTCTCTATCATCTCAACTCCCTCGTACTCCTCCCCAATTGACCCACCTCTCTCTCTCATCTCTTCCCATCTGTCACTCTCTCGATTGCCCATTTCTTTCCCTTATGCTCCCAGACGCACCGTTTTCTATACTCGCTCTCTTCTCTTTCCCTCTTTCCCCAATCCTTTCTCTCCTCCTCTTCTCCCTTTCCACCTCTCATCCCTCTCTCCTTCTCACGTTGGTCCCCTGCAGGCGAACAAGCTCCGCACCAAAACACTGAAGAACACTCTGAACCCGGTGTGGAGCGAGACGCTGATGTACCACGGCATCACCGCTATCGACATGACCACCAAAACCCTCAGGTACTGAACTACAGAGAACTACAACTCCTATGTGTGTATTATACTGGCATATATTATAAAACAACTTGCCTACAGTTCCCAGAGGTCCATCTGGCCAATTAATTGTCCCGCGGACGAACCAAAAAAACTGCCATGCACACCGGCCAACTGTTCCATTAGCTGTCGCCGCGGTAACCCACTCAGGTGTTGGCTCTCGTTCGTTCTCTCGAGTCTCAGCCCCCTCATTCATCGAGTGCTCTTGATACGAAGTGCTGAAGTGATTGAGGTCGAGCGTGGCAACTTTATGCGTGTGTGTGTGTGTGTGTGTGTGTGTGTGTGTGTGTGTGTGTGTGTGTGTGTGTGTGTTTGGCACCGTCATGATAATGCAGCAATGTAAAACAAATGCCTCAGGGATATACACACAGACATAGGCACCCATACGCACGCACACACACAGTGCCTTCAGAATGTTTTCACACCCCTTGACTTTTTCCCCACATTTTATTGTGTTACAAAGTGGGATTAAAATGGATTTAATTGTCATTTTCTTTCAACGATCTACCCAAAATACTCTAATGTCAAAGCGGAAGACCATTTCTAACTTTTGTTCCAAACATTATTAGAATAATAAAAATTCTAGTGTGTCTTTTTAGATAAGTATTGAACCCCCTGAGTCAACCCATATTAGAATCACCTTAGGCAGCAATTACAGCTGTGAGTCTTTCTGGGTAAGCCTCTAAGAGCTTTGCACACATAGATTGTACAATATTTTTACATTATTCTTTAAAAACATTCTTCAAGCTCTGTCAAGATGGTTGTTGATCGTTGCCAAACAACCATTTTCAAGTCTTGCAATAGATTTTCAAGTCGATTTAAGTCAAAACTGTAACTTGGCAACTCAGAAACTTTCCATGTCGTCTTGGTAAGCAATTCCAGTGTAGATTTGGCCTTGTGTTTTAGGTTATTGTCCTGCTGAAAGGTATATTTGTCTCCCAGTGTCTGGTGGAAAGCAGACTGAACTAGGTTTTCCTCTATGATTGTGCCTGTGCTTAGCTCTATTCCGTTTATTTGTATCCTATAATATTCCCTATTCTTTGCCAATGACTAGCATACCCATAACATGATGTAGCCACCACCATGCTTGAAAATATGAAGAGTGGCACTTAGTGATGTGTTGGATTTGCCCCAAACAAAGCTCTTTGTTTTCAGGAGATAAAGTTAATTTCTTTGCCATATTTTTTGCAGTTTTACTTCAGTGACTTATTGCAAACAGGATGCGTGTTTTGGAATATTTTCCTCCTTCTTTTCACTATGGAAGACAGATTTCAGTTGAATCCATTCAGTTGGACAACTGACTAGGTGTCCCCCTTTCCCCTTAATGTCATTTATTGTGGAGTAACTGCAATGTTGTTGATCTATCCTCAGTTTTGTCATATCACAGCCATTAAACTCTGCAACTGTTTTAAAGTCACCATTGATCTCATGGTAAAATCCCTGAGCCATTTCCATCCTCTCTGGCAACTCAGTTAGGAAGGACGCCTGTATCTTTGTAGTGACTGGGTGTGTTGATACAACATCCATAGTGTAATTAATTACATGCTCAAAGGGATATTCAGCATCTGCTTTTGAAATGTTTACCCATCTACCAATTGGTGTCCTTCTTTGCGAGGCATTGGAAAACCTCCCTGGTCTTTGTGGTTGAATCTGTGTTTGAAATGTACTGTTCGACTGAGGGACCTTACGGATAACTCTATGTGTGGAGAACAGAGATGAGGTAGTCATTCAAAAATAATTTTAAACACTATTGCACACAGAGTGAGTCCATGCAACTTATTATGTGACTTGTTAAGCAAATGTGTACTCCTGAACTTATTTAGGCTTGCCATAACAAAGTGGCTGAATACTTATTGACTCAAGACATTTCAGCTTTTAATTTTGAAATAATTTGTAAAGATTTCCAATAACATTACACCACTTTCACATAATGGGATATTGTGTATAGGCCAGGGACTCACAATCTCTATTTAGTCAATGTTGTCGTGTCAATCCATTTAAAATGTAGAAAAAGTAAAGTGGTGTGAATACTTTCTGAAGGGACTGTACACACACTCCTCACCCCCTCTCTAATGCATCCGATCTGGTGTGTGCACTGGACAGATACCCTCTGGCATGCAGTCAAGGGCAGACACTGGGCAGAGAAGCCAAGTAGACCCCATTCACCCGAGAAACAGACACAAACACACACACACACAAACACACACACACACACACTCCGTCTCTTTGTAGATAAGGTTTCAGGAAAGACCCTGAATGCCCAGGGAACCCACCTGACCTCCAGCCAAGGAGACAGCCCCCAGACACAGGCCAGCACAGAAGCTCGGTAGAGCCAGGAAAGGGAGGACAGAATGGAAGATAGAGAGGGAGGGGTTCCAAGAAAGAGGGGATTAAAGATGGGAGAGCGATGCCAGGGAAAGGGAGGATAGAGGAGGGGAGAAAGCCAGGGAATGAGGTGAATGCCAAGAAACAGGGGAATAGGTGAGAACAGACGGGAAAGGAAAGGGAGGTGAGGATAAAAGAGAGAATTGGGGTTCCAAGAAAGAGGGGATAGAGGAGGAGAAAGTGAGGGAACAGGAGGAGAGAAAGAGGCACAGTGCTTAGGAGAGGGGGAACATTTTCAGATGAGAAGGAGAGGGAGTGGGATAGAAAGAGAGAGTGGGATGCAGGGCAAACCAAGAAAGAGAGAAAAAATTGAGGGGAGAGAGAGAGAGAGATGGAACGAGAATGGGGCAGAGGAAAGGGAAGAGAGATGGGGTAAAGAGAAAGAGAGAAAGGAGAGAAAGGCTAGGGTTAGATAGAGAAAGACAAGTGATGGAGTGAGAGACAAAGAAAGCGGGAAGGCAGACCGAGGGAGATGGGAGAGGGCGTGAGTCCCAGTCTGTGGGTACCCTGACATGCTGCCTGCCCCCTGGCTTGGCCCCTCTGTGAGACCTGCATCATCAGTCCCAGCAGGGTAGATCAGGAGGGGGGGGGGCTACTCAAAACTCTTCCCCCAACACGGTGCACCGCCGAGCTCAGCCTCTCCCCATGGGGGCAGCCTGGGGAACCAGAGCTGTAGAACTGGATAATGTCTGAACAGCAGGCTTTACACTTGGGCACAATGACTGGGAAATGGGAATTAGCGCAGCATAGGCAGTGGATGTGAATAGGGAATTGTAGCGTAGCATAGGCAGTGGACGTGAATAGGGAATTTTAGTGTAGCATAGAGTGGATGGGGATAGGGAATTGTAGTGGAGCATAGGGACAGATAATGCTAATGTGCATTTAGCATCCAGCAAGGACTTTTAGTGTGTTTTATATCTTCAGGCGCAAGGCATTAGCTGTAACTTCAATTCTTCCAAACTGCTGCCCCTATACTTGTTAGTAGACTGCAGGGGTGGGTCTTGGCAATTGTAACTGCCAATGAGGTACAAAAATACCAAATGTCCTCCTCTTATATCATATTTCTTGGCTGCAATCAATAAATGTATGACAAAGGGAGACATTAATGATGAAAAGTTTAGCATTCTGCTAACTAATGATTATGGTTAGGATTGGGTGAGGGGAAGTTTATTGTCGATCTGTACCCAGGGTAAACTTGACCCCGAAGAATCCTACTGTCAGTCAATGGAGAGCTCCATAGCGTTGTAGGAAAAGTATGTTGGCTCGGTGTGACAACCACGGCTACTGTCAACACCTTGTCATTGCCCAGGCAAGACCGACAGAGTGCCAGTCTTATGGCAGAACTCCATTTTTCCACCCCTCTATCTCTCGACAGTAGAACCTCAAAGATACAAACCTCAGAGTTACGGGCCGACCAGTCAACTGAACAGGCAAAATCAAACCAGTCCAGTACACATATTAAATGAAGAAAAAAAATGAACTTTATAGTATCTGGCTAAATAATTAGAAAACACATGTAACTACGCAATAAATATCTTCTGTAATGGTTTGATGCACAGTGAATTTCAAAGTTACAGACATTTCAGTTCAGCCGACATGTTCGTATCACTGAGGTCCTACTGTATCTCTCTACACTGAGTATGCAAGACATTGCACTTTCCATGACATAGACTGACCAGGTGAATCCAGGTGAAAGCTATGATCCCTTATTGATGTCACTTGTTAAATCCACTTCATTCATTGTAGATGAAGGGGAGGTGACAGGTTAAAGAAGGATGTTTAAGCCTTAAGACAATTGAGACTTGTATTGTGCCAGGATGAATGGGCAAGACAAAATATTGAAGTGCTGTTGAACGGGGTATGGTAGCAGGTGTCGGGCGCACCGGTATGTGTCAAGAACTGCAGCGCTGCTGGGTTTTTCACGCTCAAGAATGGCCCACCACCCAAAGGACATCCAGCCAACTTGACACAACTGTGGGAAGCTTGAGAGTCAACATCGGCCAGAATCCCTGTGGAACAATTTTGACACCTTGTAGACTCCATGCCCCGATGAATTGAGGTTGTTCTGAGGGTAAGGGGGGGTCCAACTCAATATTAGGAAGGTGTTCCTAATGTTTGGTATACTTAGTGTATCTCTATCTGTCTCTCTCTATCGCTTCTTCACGACTGCTGAGGTGCAATGCAGACATACCACCATCATTTCATATAGAATGACACATAAAATGGTTACAGATCCGTCATATAAGAATTGGTCAAATGCACGTTACTGCGACCCTGCTGTATATCTCTGATCCACCTCTACGCAGATGACACCATTCTGTATACTTCTGGCCCTTCTTTGCACACTGTGTTAACAACCCTCCAGACGAGCTTCAATGCCATACAACTCTCCTTCCGTGGTCTCCAACTGCTCCTAAATACAAGTAAAACTAAATGCATGCTCTTCAACCGATCGCTGCCTGCACCTGCCCGCCTGTCCAGCATCACTTCTCTGGACGGTTCTGACTTAGAATAACTACAAATACCTAGGTGTCTGGTTAGACTGTAAACTCTCCTTCCAGACTCACATCAATTATCTCCAATCCAAAGTTAAATCTAGAATTGGCTTCCTATTTCGCAACAAAGCATCCTTCACTCATGCTGCCAAACTTACCCTCGTAAAACTGACCATCCTACCAATCCTCGACTTCGGCGGTGTCATTTACAAAATAGCCTCCAATACCCTACTCAACAAGCTGGATGCAGTCTATCACAGTGCCATCCGTTTTGTCACCAAAGCCCCAATACTACCCACCACTGCGACCTGTACGCTCTCGTTGGCTGGCCTTCGCTTCATACTCGTCGCCAAATACATTGGCTCCAGGTCATCTACAAGACCCTGCTAGGTAAAGTCCCCCCTTATCTCCGCTCACTGGTCACCATAGCAGCACCCACCTGTAGCACGCGCTCCAGCAGGTATATCTCTCTGGTCACCCCTAAAGCCAACTCCTCCTTTGGTCGTTTCTCCTTCCAGTTCTCTGCTGCCAATGACTGGAACGAACTACAAAAATCTCTGAAACTGGAAACACTTATCTCCCTCACTAGCTTTAAGCACCAGCTATCAGAGCAGCTCCCAGATCACTGCACCTGTACATAGCCCATCTATAATTTAGCCCAAACTACTACCTCTTCCCCTACTTTATTTATTTATTTTATTTATTTTGCTCCTTTGCACCATATTATTTATATTTGAACTTTGAACTTTCTTCAAATAACAAATCTACCATTCCAGTGTTTTACTTGCTATACTTTATTTACTCTGCCACCATGGCCTTTTTTGCCTTTACCTCCCTTATCTCACATCATTTGCTCACATTGTATATAGTCTTATTTTTTTCTACTGTATCATTGATTGTATGTTGTTTTACTCCATGTGTAACTCTGTTTTTGTATGTTGTCAAACTGCTTTGCTTTATCTTGGCCAGGTCGCAATTGTAAATGAGAACTTGTTCTCAACTTGCCTACCTGGTTAAATAAAGGTGAAATAAAGTAAATACAAATAAATAAATATCTGCATCCCACATGGCAGCCGATTCCCTATATGGTGCACTACTTTTGACCAGAGCCCTATGCTATGCATTATATAAGTAGTAGGGTGCCATTTGGGATGCAGTGCATGCCTCACACTGATTAAGATGTAGAGAACACGGTTGGGGTGAAATTGTGAGAGTATCATGAAGAGCCTTCTGGTCCTGACTCGCACGCACGCGCGGCAGGTATGACTAACACGCTGGAACCAACAGGAACCACTGTCACAGGGGGAAAAAAGAGAGAGAGAGGGAGGGAGAGAGAGAGAGCACAATTACCCAGGCGACAGCCCAGAGGGATATGCAGGAAGGTGAGAGAACATCTGAGAGCAGTAGAGTAGTAGTAATTGAAAGAGTAAACACGACCAGCCTTGTAAAATGACTAGCATACCGCAGTTGTCATAGTGACATGAGAAAAACTCAAGGCCATTCTCAGTTCTTAATAAAACATCTCAAGTGCACTATAGAGGCACAAATGTACTCTCAATTTAGTTTTTTTGCGGACCATATTTCTTCAACACAAGATTTGCTAAATGTAGGCTTGTTCTACTCCTCACTTCAAAACTAAGGTTCCGATCAGAGCTGTTCCGCAACACACAGAGACATGTCTATCTGTCTGTCTGCTGCAGTGGCGGTCAGTGCCGCTTATGATGAGGGAGATTAGCATGGCCTTATTTCTATTACAGCATTTTGGATGGCTGTCATTCATATTCCATTCACCCAGTTCAATGTAACATCGATAGGTTTAGGCTGCTACGTGATACTGACATTTTTCCTATACCCATGATGAGGTTGTTACAACCTAGCCTATGAATGAACATTTACAACGTAGATGCACACAGGTCGAGAGAAAATGTTGAGATGACAGACAGTGACACATGGACAGACAGCAACACATTCAATACACCCCTGATCACGTGTAAACACAGTTCACATTCATAGCAGCCACGTTGTATTCCTTCTCGCATCTATGCGCTCTCCTCCTCTCACCTTTTCCCTTCGTTTGTGGACTTCAATGCACAACACATCAACAGTATGTGACCAGGCAAAAAAACAAAAAAACAAGCCAAACCATATCCTAACCACACATCGTTGTCACCATATTAACTAAACTAACGTTCTAGTCAACATAGCTAATTGAACTCATGCATTAGTAAACCCCCTACAATTATGCAGTAACGTTACAGTCACTAAGCAGTATAGCAGTTATACCAGTGGGCCCTGGTTGAAATAAATAAATAAAACCAAAAGCTTTTACCTTGACATGGAAGAGTTCCTGTGTTGTGTTGGATAGTCATAGCCAGCTATCTAACATAGCATCCCTGTGTTTGAGCTGGGTGTTTTGAATAGGCCAAACTAGCTAGCTGCATTCGCTAGCTAAGTGAAACTGAAAGTGAAAAAACAAATTTGAAATCTCTATCTTTCTCTTGCTTCTCCTTCATTTTTGAAGAAATTGCTTTGTTCAAAACTATTGTCTTTCGCTCTCTTTGAGTCAACTACTCACCACATTTTATGGACTGCAGTGCTAGCTAGCTGTAGCTTATGCTTTCAGTACTAGATTCATTCTCTGATCCTTTGATTGGGTGGACAACATGTCATTTCATGCTGCAAGAGTTCTGATAGGTTGAAGCATGTCCTCTGGAAGTTGTCATAATTGCTGTGTAAGTCTATGAAAGGGGGTGAGAACCAAGAGCCTCCTAGGTTTTGTAATGAAGTCAATATACTAAGAGGAGGAAGGAAGTTAGCTGTCCTCCGGCTACACCATGGTGTTACCCTACAGAGTGCTGTTGAGGCTACTATAGAGATTTCATTGCAAAACAGTGTGTTTAATAAATTATTTGTTTACATGAAAATATTTTGTATAGTTTTATCTAAAAAGGATAACTTTTCAATGTTTTACCATTTTTATTTGTATTGAATTCACTGAGGAGGATGGTCCTCCCCTTCCTCCTCTGAGGAGCCTCCACTGGTCTGCTGTCATTGAGGACAGACAGGCAGACAGACAGATAAAGCAGACAGACAGATGTACAGACAGGCAGACAGACCAACATGTACAGCACAGCATGCACAGACAAACAGACAGACATGTACAGCATAGAGTATAGCTACAGGTAACTGCCAAAATTACTAATACACCAACATAATTTGTCTTAATAGGGCCACCACGAGCCCGAACAGCTTCAATACACCTTGCCAAAGATTCTAAAAGTGTCTGGAATTCTACTGGGGAATGCAATACCATTCTTCCACAATACATTTCATAATTTGGGTTGAGATCTGGTCACATGACAATGGTATATGGTTTATATCGTTTTCATGCTCATCAAACCATTCAATGGCCACTCCTGCCCTGTGGACGGGGCATTGTCATGGCCTATCCACCATTTTTATACATGAGCCTAAGCATGATGGGATGTTAATTTCTTAATTAACTCAAATCAAACTTTTTTGTCATATGCGCCGAATACAACAAGTGTAGACCTTACCATGAATTTCTTACTTACAAGCCCTTAACTCTTCTTGAACTTCACTGTTGGTTAAGAAAATATTTACCAAATAAACTAAAGTAAAAAATTCTAAAAAGTAACAGAATAAAATAACAATAATGATGCTATATACAGGGGGTACCAGTACCCAGTCAGTGTGCGGGGGCACAGGTTAGTCGAGGTAATTTGTACATGTAGGTAGGGGTGAAGTGACTATGCATAGATAAACAGCGAGTAACAGCAACCACCTGGGGGCGGCCCGTCAGGAAGTCCAGGATCCAGTTGCAGAGGGAGGTGTTTAGTCCCAGGGTCCTTAGCTTAGTGATAAGCTTCATTGGCACTGTGGTGTTGAACGCTGAGCTGTAGTCAATGAACAGCATTCTCACATAGGTGTTCCTTTTGTCAAAAGGAACACCTTTTGTGTGGAGTGCGACAGAAATTGCATCATCTGTGGATCTGTTGGGGCAGTATTCGAATTGGAGTGGGTCTAGGGTATCTGGGAGGATGCTGTTGATGTGAGCCATGACCAGCCTTTCAAAGCACTTCATGGCTACTGACGTGAGTGCTACGGGACGGTAATCATTTAGGCAGGTTACCTTCGCTTCCTTGGGCACAGGGACTGTTATGGTGGTCTGTATAAAACATGTAGGTATTACTCGGTTGAAAATGTCAGTGAATACACTTGCCAGTTGGTCTGCGCATGCTTTGAGTACACATCCTGGTAATCCTTCTGGCCCCACGGCTTTGTGAATGTTGACCTGTTAAAGGTCTTGCTCACATCGGCTACCGAGAGCGTTATCACAGTCATCCAGAACAGCTGGTGCTCCCGTGCATGCTTCAGTGTTGCTTGCCTCAAAGCGAGCATAGACGGTATTTAGCTCATCTGTTAGGTTCGGTGCACTGTTCAGCTTGCGTCTGGGTCTCCCTTTGTAGTCCATAAAAGTTTTCAAGCCCTGCCACATCCGATTAGCGTCAGAGCCGGTGTAGTAGGATTCAATCTTAATCCTGTATTGACGCTTTGCTTGTTTGATGGTTCGTCTGAGGGCATGTCAGGATTTCTTATAAGCGTCCATATTAGTGCTCCGCTCCTTGAAACCGACAGCTTTAGCCTTTAGCTCGATGCGGATGTTGCCTGTAATCCATGGCTTCTGGTTGGGATTTGAACGTACGGTCACTGTGGGGACGACGTCGTCGATGCACTTATTGATGAAGCCGATGACTGAGGTGCTATACTCCTCAATGCCATTTGATGTATCCCGGAACATATTCCAGTCTGTGCTTGCAAAACAGTCCTGTAGCGTAGCATCCATGTCATCTGACCACTTCCGTATTGAGCGAGTCACTGGTACTTTCTTCTTTAATTTTTGCATGTAAGCAGCAATCAGGAGGATATAATTATGGTCGGATTTGCCAAATGGAGGGTGGGGGAGAGCTTTGTATGCATCTCTGTGTGTGGAGTAAAGGTGGTCACTAGGAGCGCCACTTCTGGATGAGCGTTTTGTTGTTTTCTTATGGCCTTATAGAGTTGGTTGAGTGCGGTCTTAGTGCCAGCATCGGTCTGTGGTGGTAAGTAGACAGCTACGAATAATATAGATGAGAACTCTCTTGTTAGAGAAGAACCACACCTGTGTGGAAGCACCTGATTTTAATATCCTTTGCATCCCTCATCTACTCAATTATTTCCATTATTTTGGCAGTTACTTGTAGATCAGTGGGGTTTCTATCTGCAGCTTAGAGTCCCCACTGCTAGCTCTTGAGAGTGTATGTTTCTATTTCTCACTTTCTGTCTGTGTGTGTGCGTTTGTGTGTGTGCGTCTGTGTGTCATTCCTGTCTGTGTGTAGGCTGTGTGTGTGCGACATGGACAGGCTTGGTCGTAACGAGTTTATCGGAGAGGTCCGTGTCGCCTTGAAGAAACTGAGCAAGGGCGAGAGCAAAAGATTCAAAATGGGTCTGGAGAGAATTACACAGGTATGTAGTGTGTGTGTGTGTGTGCATGCGAGAGAGAAAGAGAGAGAGTGTGTGCTTATGCATGTGTTTTTGTGTGCATGTGAGTGAGTGAGTGAGTGAGTGAGTGAGTGAGTGCACATGTGGGCTTGCGTGTGTATGCGTCAGTTCGTCAATGGGCTCTAATGATTTAGAAACTGTGTATTGAATTCAATAATCTCCCTTCTCCCACTCAGAACAAAGACATCAACAAAGAAACCGTGGAGCAAGGAACTCCTGTGGCTGAGGAAGAGGTAAGAAGATTACCATCATTGTCATTAATAGTAGAGATTGTCATATACATATAGTATTGGCCCGTAGCAGGAGTAGTAACATTAGCCCAGTCAAAACTGTTCGCTGCTCTGGCACCCCAATGGTGGAACAAGCTCACTCACGACGCCAGGACAGCGGAGTCAATCACCACCTTCCGGAGACACCTGAAACCCCACCTCTTTAAGGAATACCTGGGATAGGATAAAGTAATCATTTTAACCCCCCCCCTTAAAAGATTTAGATGCACTATTGTAAAGTGGTTGTTCCACTGGATATCATAAGGTGAATGCACCAATTTGTAAGTCGCTCTGGATAAGAGCGTCTGCTAAATGACTTAAATGTAAATGTAAATGTAATTAGTTGTGCTACTACTATTACTGTAGTAGTAGCAACAACAGTGGTGCCACTATGATAGTAGTAGTACTAATCCCACTGTTAGTGACAGTCCTGTCACTGATTTCCCAACATGCAATTCATCTTATTATTTTCAATAATTGTATAAGTTTTTTATTCCATGAATTTTAAGTGACCCTATTTGTAGTATGTTTTTAACTGTCTGTTTTACATGTGTTGGTCTTAATTCATGAACAGTCAGTCCATTGACATACGTTAAGGGAACTATCAATACAGTTTAGTTCAAATTTGTAGTGGTGTCACGGCTAACTGTGTCCCCCCTCCCCCAGCGTGGTCGTATCCTGGTGTCGCTGTGCTACAGTCCAGAAAAGAGCTGTCTACTGGTTGGCATCGTACGCTGTGCCCACCTCGCTGCTATGGACTCCAATGGGTACTCTGACCCCTTCGTCAAGATGTAAGTCTTGACCCGCGCACACACACACACACACACACACACACACACACACACACACACACACACACACACACACACACACACACACACAAAGGACGGAATGAAGATGTGATGATGGATGGAACGAATGGAGGAGAGGTTGTTATTGTTGTCCCTTGTCATTTCACATTACTTGTTGTTATACATTAGTAGGTCCTGTGGTGTCCTGTTGCTAGATGCCAGTCAGCAGTCCTCCCTGTTGTGCCGGCTGGCACATATAGGGCAGCAACAAAGGCTCTCTAGAGTTACTGCAAAAAAGGAAGTGGAAGAGGGAGAAGAAAGTAAGGAACTTGTTATGTCGGCCCTGCATTAAAGACCAAAATTGGTTAAAGAAAATTGTAATAACTAAAAAAGTATACCAGTTTCATTTAAGGACCAAAAATGTACAGCTGTGCCATATAGATTGCAAAAATAGTTTCCATAAAACAGTGGCAGATTCAAAACTTTTAGTATTTCAATTTAAATTATTATACAAAATTCTTGCAACCAATAGAATGTTATATACAGTATATATATTTACAAATATATATATATATATGGGGGATTGGAAATGATGCAGACAATTACATTGATGGAAGCTACAATCTATCTGTAATAATAAAGCTGATCTACCACCTAAAAATATTTTTTTTTTATAAAAGACTCTCTACATTATTAGATGAAGAGAAAGGTACCGTAAGATTACTTACTTACTGACTTTATTGTCCCCATGGGGAAATTTTGTTGCAGTGTCATGTACACGTTTAAAGTGGCGTTTAAATACAAAACAAAATTGACAATACAACTTTCATAACAGTTACATACCAATAAAACATTTTTTTTAAAGGCTAGCCTGCTGGCCTTACTGAGTCTATAGGAACATTAGCCCGAGCTATTTAGGAGGGATATCACACCTGGCACAAATGATTGTCTAGTTCTGTTTTTCCTGCTGAGGGGTGCCCTATACCTGCGCCCAGAGGGTACAGCTAGCTTGAAATTTCGCCAATGGTGCTATTGAATTGGATCCTTTTATATAGCTCAACTGGTTTGTATGTTGTCAGGTGTGTTGATGAGGTAGAGGACCCTGGTTCAAGCCCATTCAGAGGCAAGTTCAGGGAGGCAGCGCTATATGCTAAGCTAGCACACTGATGCTGGTTATATCTATGTGTAACAACTACATATGTCACATTGACAGTCTCTACCACAACCTTGTTATAGTGCATGTGTCACGGCTGTCTGAAGGATCGGACCAAAATGCAGCGTGTTTGTAGTTCCACATCTTTATTTATTCGTGAAACGTAATGCAATACATTAAATACTTGAACTAACAAAAAACAACAAACCGTGACGCAGAGAGAAAACACACTACTCAAAATATAATCACCCACAACCGAAAGAACTAACCCCTACTTAAATATGATCTCCAATCAGAGGCAACGAGGATCAGTTGCCTCCAATTGGAGATCAACCCCAACATAGAAATAGAAAAACTCGAACTAAAACATAGAAATAGACAACATAGAAAAACACCCCCTGTCACGCCCTGACCTACTCTACCATAGAAATAACCACTTACTATGGTCAGGACGTGACAGCATGAGTCATGACACATTGACACCTTATTTATGCTCCATACAAATTGATAGGGAGACTGACTGGCATAAATAAATACATATAACATAAATAAATAATCAACTGCTATTACTCTCTAGACTCTAAACCGTCACTAGTCAATGTTTCCCTATCTGGTCCTACAATACCCACTGGACTGCATATTTTCTCTTCTAGTTTGGGAAAATAGCACACCTGATTCAACTAATCAGCTACTCGTCAAGCCTTTGATTAAAATGTGCAGTCGTGATAGGTTTCCTAGGAGCACATTGGGAATCACTGTGCTGGCATTATGTAAGCTAGCAGGCTCGTTGTTATTCATATGACAACCTGCACTGTACATATACTGTCGGCATCATGTCTTGACAGATCATTCAGGCTGAGCCGGAGTCCCAAATGGCACCATATTTCCTATGGGCCCTTGTCAAAGGTAACGCACTCTGGGGAATAGGGATGTCATTTGGGACGCATCCTCGGTGTAAACAGATAATCATTATCGGTACACTTCACACCTGAATACGAAAATCCCCAACAGTCATTAGATTCAGTTTTAACTCCTACATGGTTACATCAACGAAATTGCCATTTTTTTTCTATTTGCTTGTAGTGTTGATTTTGATAAGATGGTGCTCTAAAGGGCATAATCTGTAACTTTCGATTGAAACAGAGTGGTATATCTACTAGGATTTGATCAAGTGTCTCTGCTGCGAGTTGACAACCAACAAAATCAGATTCCCTCCCTCTCACTAAGGTTGCTTCATCATCCCCTTCATTTGAGGAAGATGACTGATTAAATATTTGAATTCAATGTTTTTTTTTGGTGTGTTAAAAGAGTCATGTTAAAATACCTGTCACGTTACACATTTAATAATGACAGAGTGCATTTAAAACGTCACCCACAGTAAAACCTTTGGAGGACTTAATACAATTATTTTATTGATAGGAGGGGGGAAAAACACAAACACACCAAAGACGTCATTCACGATTAGTAATAAAATAAAGACAGCACTTCTAAAAGCCTATTTCACACCATAGCCAGCTGAATTTGCAAGATAACTTTTCTTTCATTTAGATTTTGGCACAAATGTAAATGTGGCACTGACTCACCCATGGATTGATGTTTCAGCATTGTCTCAATGAAGAGTTTGGCATTCGACTATCCACGTGCAGTTGCAAGCCTGCTAGCAGCAAGGCAGATGAGCAATATCCACCGTCGTAGTACGGATGAAGCCTGAGCTGGAATGTGAAGCTAACTGAAGCTGGCTAGCTTTAGAAAACCCTGAGTAGATCTAGCTTGCTTCATAGTATACCCCTCTGATTCGTAGTATAGGGCTCTGGGTTCCCCCTGCACTTGTTTGTAAACTGTGGTGAGGAGGGGTGGGACTTGAATGTAAAGTATGTTGGGAATTCCCATTTTCAGGGGTCAAATGTATAAATCCAAGATGAGATTGGAACAATGGTACGAAGAATAAGAAATGTATAATCAATCAAATGTATTTATAAAGCCCTTTTTACATCAGCAGATGTCACAAAGTGATTATACAAAAACCCAGCTTAAAACCACAAACAGCAAGCAGTGCAGATATAGGAGCACGTTGGCTAGGAAAGACAGGAACCTAGGAAGAAACCTAGAGAGGAACCAGGCTCTAAGGGGTGGCCAGAACATGGTCATTAAGGCCAGATTGTTCTTCAAGATGTTCAAAGGTTCATAGATGTCCAGCAGGGTCAAATAATAATCACAGTGGTTGTAGAGGGTGCAACAGGTCAGTACCTCAGGAGTAAATGTCAGTTGGTTTTTCATAGCCAAGCATTCAAAGGTTGAGAGAGAGAGGTTGAGAGAGAGAGGTTGAGAGAGAGAGGTTGAGAGAGAGAGAGGTTGAGAGAGAGAGAGGTTGAGAGAGAGAGAGGTTGAGAGAGAGGTTGAGAGGTTGAGAGAGGTAGAGAGAGAGCTTATGGAATCACACAATATCTGTATCTCGGAAGTCAGTGGGCCTAAGGATGGAGAGAAGGTGTTAGTCCAGAGGAAAATAGGTTTATAAATGACGACATATATCCTCATTCTCATTCATGGCTCCCTCATATACATTCCTCCCCCATCCCTTTTGAGATGTATTTTCTTTGGCGTACACTTCCTGTTATTTAGTATCCTATGTCTGAGCTGCGTTGGAGACGCTCTTCTTCACAGTCTCAAATCTCTGACATTAACCACCTGCTGTTTAGTTAATAGCATATTATGTCTGAGCTGTGTGAGAGAGAGAGGTTTAGAGAGAGAGAGAGAGAGAGAGAGATGCATTGGAGTGATATAGATATGTTTAATGCATCACCAATCCATATATGAGAGATTGAGCTTATGGAATCACACAATATCTGTGACTGTATCTCAGAAGTCAGTGGGCCTAAGGATGGAGAGAAGGTGTTAGTCCAGAGGAAAATAGGTTTATAAATGACGACATATATCCTCATTCTCATTCATGGCTCCCTCATATACATTCCTCCCCCATCCCTTTTGAGATGTAGGAAAATATGTAGGAAGTAGGAACTCAATCTAAACCCCAAAAGATGGAGAGAAGAGGTTAGTCAATGGGACAAAGAGGTATATCGCTAACTACATATACTCTCATTCATGACTCCCTGAAACTCATACTACTCCTCCAACTTCCCGTCAAGGCTAGATTCAGATAAAGAAATGAAGCAGGGAGGCTGTAAGCAGACCCGTGACAGACAGAAAGAGCTGCTTTTTGTTCTTTTTTTTCTCTTTCCCTTTCCTCATTTTTCTCTACTTTTTGCTGTTCATTGATTTGTTCCTGTTCTTTTGAGCCAGAGCTGGGTGTCTTATCTGTCTCTATTTTGATGTATGGCGCGATAGAGTTCTGGAGCCAAGAGATTGTTTTTCTCTCATTTTCCCCGCTTTTTTATTTGATCTTTAATCTCTTTTTTTAAGTCTTTGACATGCAGTATCTGTTATTTAGTATGTCGGAGCTCTCTTATTTTACAGTCACAAATCTTATTTAAGGCACACTCTTATGTGAGAGTTTCTCATATTTTGCTGTCTTTGACGTGCAGTTTAGTATCTGTGTTACGTTCAATGCACTCTCTTATTTTACAGTCACAAATCAAATTATTTGTTTACGACATCCACTCCATGTGATTAAGTAGACTTCTGTCTGAGTTGCGTTCAAGTCTGTTTTCTCTTATAGTTTCTCATTTCTGTCTACGAGACGCCTTGCGTCTGAGCTGCGTTGGAGACGCTCTTCTTTCACAGTCTCAAATCTCTGACATTCACCACCTGCTGTTTAGTTAGTAGCCTATTATGTCTGAGCTGTGTTCGAGACACCGTCTCTCTTCTCGTACTGTGGGGAGTTGTCATGTGTGTTTGAAGTGTGTTCAGTCAAGCTGGTCAGTAGAATCAGAAGCAGCGGAGTGTTGCAACGGCGGCTACTGTTATTGTTGTATTGGCCTCAGAGCGAGGAGTTCTGTTGATTCTATTTTGGCGAGTTCCGTCGCGCTTGTCTGTGTTGTTTTGTTGTTCCTCAAAGAGAGTAACTATTTGCCTGTACTGTTTGTGATGGTGGTTTAAAGGCTTTCCCCCCATGTAAACCTTACATTTCAGCTGCACCTCCACTCGGTTTTGAGTCTTACCCTACATACTTAGGTTAGAGTATAACACAGCTCTCGCTCAAGTAAAAAAAATATGTTTTAGGTTAAAAGCGTTTCATCATAATTTTCCCCTCATGGCAATGTGTAACTTTTAGTTATAACTGCTGCCCCTGCACTTGCAAACTGTGACCCTGACTAGTTGGCTGTGTTTGAGAGCATCAATCTAGATATGACTGATTTACGACTTACAGTAGTTATTTAGGAGGCAAAAGTGATTTGTAGATCAGTCAGTCTGCTCAGGGAGTCAGTGATCAGCAACTGAGCAGAATTGATGCTCTGAAACAACCAAGATGTGCATCCCAAATGGCACCCTACTCAGTAAACAGCGCGCTACTTTTCACCAGGGCCCATATGGCTCTGGTGAAAAGTAGATTTTCACCTGTCAGACGTATTCTCACTGTCTGTAGGAGAGTAACTGCGGTGAGCGTGGTTGCCTCTCTCTCAGTGTGTGTGTCACTGATCCTACTTTTATGGAAGGTATGAAGTTAAGATCCGCTATGCCCCCAACATCCCATAATGCATTGCTTCGGTCAGTGTGACACACCTTCTCAGCAGTAGTTGTCTGGAGTGTATCAATCAAATGTATTTATAAAGCCCTTCTTACATCAGCCGATGTCACAAAGTGCTACAGAGAAACCCAGCCTAAAACCCAAACAGCAAGCAATGCAGATGTAGAAGCACGGTGGCTAGGAAAAACTCTCTAGAAAGGCAGGAACCTAGGAAGAAACCTAGAGGAAGCAGGCTCTGAGGGGTGGCCAGTCCTCTTCTGGCTGTGCTGGGTGGAGATTATAATTATACATTTTTTATATTTATTTAACTAGAATAGTCAGTTAAGAACAAATTCTTATTTACAATAAAGACCTACACCGGCCAAACCCGGACGACTCTGGGCCAATTGTGCGCGATGCCCTATGGGATTCCCAATCATGGCCGGTTGTGATACAGCCTGGATTCAAACCAGGGTGTCTGTAGTGATGACTCTAGCACTGAGATGCAGTGCCTTCGACCGCTGCACCATTCGGGAGCCCTATAACAGTACATGGCCAAGATCTTCAAACATTCATAGAAGACCAGCATGGTCAAATAATAATAATCACAGTGGTTGTAGAGGATGCAACAGGTCAGCACCGCAGGAGTGAATGTCAGTTGGCTTTTCATAGCCGAGCATTCAGAGTTCGACACAACAGGTGCGGTAGAGAAAGTCATAAACAGCAGGTCCGGGACAAGATGGCGCGTCCGGTGAACAGGTCAGTGTTCCATAGCCACAGGCAGAACAACACGACCAGGTGGACTGGGGACAGCAAGGAGTCATCTGGCCAAGTAGTCTTGAGGCATGGTCCCAGGGCTCAGGTCCCCCGGAAGGGGAGGGAGAGCGAATTAGAGGGAGCATACTTCCATTCACACAGGGTAAGACAGGAGAAATACTCCAGATATAATAGACTGACCCTAGCCACCCGACAAACTATTGCAGCATAAATACTGGAGGCTGAGACAGGAGGGGTCGGGAGACACTGTGGCCCCATCCGACGATACCCCCGGCCAGGGCCAACCAGGCAGGATACAACCCCACCCACTTTGCCAAAGCACAGCTCCCACACCACTAGAGGGATATCTTCAAACCACCAATTTACTACCCTGAGACAAGGCTGAGAATAACCCACAAAGATCTCCCCCACGGCACAAACCCGAGTGGGGCGCAAACCCGGACAGGAAGATCACGTCAGTGACTCAACCCACTCAAGTGACACACCCCTCCTGGGGACAGCATGGAAGAGCACCAGTAAGCCAGTAACTCAGCCCCCGTAATAGGGTTAAAGGCAGAGAATCCCAGTGGAGAGGGGGGAACCGGCCAGGCAGAGACAGCAAAGGTGGTTCGTCGCTCCGGTGCCTTTCCATTGACCTTCACACCCCTGGGCCAGACTACACTCAATCATAGGACCTACTGAAGAAATGAGTCTTCAATGAAGACTTAAAGGTTGAGACCAAGTCTTCGTCTCTCACATGGATAGGCAGACAATTCTATAAAAATTGAGCTCTATAGGACAAAGCCCTGCTTCCAGCTGTTTGCTTAGAAATTCTAGTGACAGTAAGGAGGCCTGCATCTTGTGACCATAGCGTAAGTGTAGGTATGTGTGGCAGGACCAAATCGTAAAGATAGGTAGGAGTAAGCCCATGTAATGCTTTGTAGGTTAGCAGTAAAACCTTGAAATCAGCCCTTGCCTTAACAGGAAGCCCGTGTAGAGGAGCTAGCACTGGACTAATATGATCAAATTTTTGGGTTCTAGTCAAGATTCTAGCAGCCGTGTTTAGAACTAACTGAAGTTTATTCAGTACTTTATCCGGGTAGCTGGAATGTAGGGCATTGCAGTAGTCTAATCTAGAGGTGACAAAAGCATGGATTAACTTTTCTTCATCATTTTTGGACAGGAAGTTCTTGATTTTTGCAATGTTACGTAGATGGAAAAAAGCTGTCCTTGAAACAGTCTTGATATGTTCGTCAAAAGAGAGATCAGGGTCCAGAGTAACGCCGAGGTCCTTCACAGTTTTATTTGGGACGACTGTACAACTATCAACATTAAATTGTCAGATCCAACAGAAGATCTTTGATTCTTGGGACCTAGAACTAGCATCTCTGTTTAAAAGCAAAACATTTGCCGCCATCCACTTCCTTATGTCTGAAACAGGCTTCCAGGGAGGGCAATTTTGGGGCTTCACCATGTTGCATCGAAATGTACAGCTGTGCATCGTCTGCATAGCAGTGAAAGTTAACATTACGTTTCCAAATGGCATTACCTAGAGTGAAAATATATAGTGAAAACAATAATGGACCTAAAACGGAACCTTGAGGAACACTGAAACTTACAGTTGATTTGTCAGAGGACAAACCATCCACAGAGACAATCTGATATATTTTCAACAGATAAGATCTAAACCAGGCCAGAACCTGTCCACGTAGACCAGTTTGGGTTTGCAATCTCTCCAAAAGAATGTGGCAATCGATGGTGTCAAAAGCAGAACTAAGGTCTAGGAGCACAAGGACAGACGCAGAGCCTTGGTCTGACGTCATTAAAAGGTCATTTACCACCTTCACAAGTGCAGTCTCAGTGCTATGATGGGGTCTAAAACCGGACTGAAGCCTTTTGTATACATTGTCTTCAGGAAGGCAGTGAGTTGCTGCGCAACCACTTTTTCAAAATTTTAGAGAAATGAGACAGACGATATAGGCCCACAGTTTATATTTTCTGGGTCAAGGTTTGTATTTTAAGAGAGGCTTTATTGCTGCCATTTTTAGTGAGTTTGGTACACATCCGGTGGACAGGGAGCTGTTTATTATGTTCAACATAGGAGGGCCAAGCACAGGAAGCAGCTCTTTCAGTTACAATGGAATAGGGTCCAGTATGCAGCTTGAAGGTTAAGGAGGCCATGACTATTTTCAGCAATGTGTCAAGAGATATAGTATTAAACAATTTGAGTGTCTCCGTTGATCCTAGGTCCTGGCAGTGTTGTGAAGAATCAGGACAACTGAGCTTTGGAGAAATACGCAGATTTAAATAGGAGTCTGTAATTTGCTTTCCAATGATCACAATCTTTACGTCAAAGAAGTTCATGAATTTATCACTATGCTGAAGTGAAAGCCATCCTCTCTTGGTGGTCCGATAGGCCAGGATTATGAGGAAAACATTAAGATCCACAATATTTATTCCATGGGACAAAACTAGGTCCAGAGTATGACTGGCAGTGAGTAGGTCCGGAGACATGTTGTAAAAACCCACTGAGTCGATGATGGCTCCAAAGCCTTTTGGAGTGGGTCTGTGGACTTTTCCATGTGAATATTAAAGTCACCAAAAATGTGAATATTATCTGCCATGACTACAAGGTCCAATAGGAATTCAGGGAACTCCGTGAGAAATGCTGTATACAGCCCTGGAGACCTGTAAACAGTAGCTATAAAAAGTGATTGAGTAGGCTGAATAGATTTCACAATTAGAATCTCAAAAGACAAAAACAGTCATTTGTTTGGGGGGGGGGGGTGTAAATGGAAATTTGCTATTGTAAATGTTAGCAACACCTCCACCTTTGCGGGATGCGCAGGGGATATGGTCACTAGTGTAACCAGGAGGAGAGCCCTCATATAACCTCTTAACTTATCCAGGCAAAAATTGAAAAAAAGGGGCATAAAATGACATACCCATATCTAACTGCCTGTAGCTCAGGCCCTGGAGCAAGGATATACATATTATTGGTACCATTTGAAAGGAAACACTTTGAAGTTTGTGTAAATGTGAAAGGAATGTCGGAGAATATAACACCGATCTGGTTCAAAGAAAAACAACTTTTTTTTTTGGACCATGTTTGAAATGCAAGAGAAAGGCTGTAATGTATTAATCCAGCCCAGGTGTAATTTAGATTTTGGCCACTAGATGGCAGCAGTGTATGTGCAACGTTTGATTGATCCAATGAACCATTTCATTTCTGTAAAAAAAAATGTATCAAGACTGCCCAAATGTGCCTAATTTGTTTATTAATACCTTTTCATGTTCATAACAGTGCACTCAAACAATAGCATGGTATTCTTTCACTGTAATAGTAAATTGGACAGTGCATTTAGTTTAACAAGAATGTAAGCTTTCTGACAATATCAGATATGTCTGTGTCCTGGGAAATTCTCGTTACTTGCAATCTCATGCTAATGGCATTAGCCTACATTAGCTCAACCGTCCCACAGGGGACCCACCAATCCTGAAGAAGTTTTAAAAGTTCACTTTTGTCTTTGTATTATCTTTTACCAGATCTAATGTGCTATATTATCCTACATTCCTTTCACATTTCCACAAACTTCAAAGTGTTTCCTTTCAAATGGTAGCAAGAATATACATATCCTTGCTTCAGGTCCTGAGCTACAGGCAATGAGATTTAGGTATGTAATTTTAGGCAAAAATTGAAAAAGAAAAAGGGGCCGATCCTTAAGAGGATTTATTAACAAAGTCAATTCATCAGGGATAAGCCATGTTTCAGTCAGGCCAATCACATCAAGATTATGATCAGTGATTAGTTCATTGACTATAACTGCCTTGAAAGTGAGGGATCTAACATTAAGTAGCTCCATTTTGAGATCACAATCTTTCAATAATGACAGGAATGGAGGACTTTATTCCAGTGAGATTGCTAAGGCGAACACCGCCATGTTTAGTTTTGCCCAACCTAGATCGAGGCATGGACTCGGTCTCAATGGGGATAGCTGAGCTGACTACACTGACTGTGCTAGTGGCAGACTCCACTAAGCTGGTAGGCTGACTAACAGCCTGCACCCTATCTCATTGTGGAGCAAAAGGAGTTAGAGCTCTGTCTATGTTCATAGATAAGATGAAAGCACCCCTTCAGCTAGGATGGAGTCCAGGTCAGGGACTTAGCATGCGTGTATGTAAACTCAGCAAAAAAAGAAACGTCCTCACTGTCAACTGTGTTTATTTTCAGCAAACTTAACACGTGTAAATATTTGTATGAACATAACAAGATTCAACAACTGAGACATAAACCGAACAAGATCCACAGACATATGAGGGGGGGGGGGGGGGTCAAAATCAAAAGTAACAGTCAGTATCTGGTGTGGCCACCACCTGCATGAAGTACTGCAGTGCATCTCCTCCTTATGGACTGCACCAGATTTGCCAGTTCTTACTGTGAGATGTTACCCCACTCGTCCACCAAGGCACTTGCAAGTTTCCAGACATTCCTGGGGGGGGTACCCTCCAATCCAACAGGTCCCAGACTTGTTCAATGGGATTGAGATCCGGGCTCTTCACTGGCCATAGCAGAACACTGACATTTCGGTCTTGCAGGAAATCACACACAGAATGAGCAGTATGACTGGTGGCATTGTCATGCTGGAGGGTCATGTCAGGATGAGCCTGCAGGAAGGGTACCAAATGAGGGAGGAGGATGTCTTCCTTGTAAAGCACAGCGTTGAGATTGACAATGACAACAAGCTCAGTCCGATGATGCTGGGACACACCGCCCCAGACCATGACGGACCCCCCAACTCTGGGGGGGGGGGGCATTTGGGACGCAGCACAACTTATGGCTGCGAGTCTCCAACTCTGGTCCAGGAATATTAGGCGTGCAAGCTTTTGCTCTAATCCAGCACTAACACATCTACAATGAGGAAAGAGAACAAGAGACAACATCGTCCAAATTATCAATGCATGACACTATTTCAGAGCAAAAACATTTTTAGGGGGGGTATAGGGAGACAAAGAAAATATGCTAATCATCAATCAGCGAGTCAAAAGCTGGAGCCAAGAGCAAGACAAATGGGTTCCCAGAGTCCCTGAGTCAGACTCTTAATAACCTTCTCATTACAAAATGTCCAGGGGCCTTCAACCAGAGCCCCCCCCCCCAAAAAAAAAGATGAAGCAGAGCTGTGTGAAACAAGGATGTCAGTTTCAAACAAATCAACATTGACTCCAAAAAAAAACATTCCTTACTCCAGGATACTTCAACTGTTGACTATCCGGGAGAATAAAGAAAAAGGAGCACTATGTGTGACGTGGTAAGGTTGGACCCAGGTGCAGAGAAGATACCAGACAAGGAATCAGTGGTTAAGGATAAACATAATACTTTACTGAGAACCGATAGGCGCAGGATCACAGTACACTTGAAAAGCAACAAACACTAAGTCTCAAACTCACAGGAAACAAACACACAAAGGACCACAGAAAACACACCTATTTTAACAGGGACACAATCATGAAATAACAAGACATACCCGAGTCCAATAAAAGTCTCTAGGGCTGTCTCTGCTGCCCTCTGGTGCCAGGAGGAACCATGACACTCTGTTGCTGGGTAAATCGAATAGATGTATTAATGGGAGAAACAACCAATAGTCTTACGTTTCGGCATGAATCGCCTTTGTCAGAGCCTTAAGTAGGAACAATGTGGTAGGCACCTATATACCCTCGCAGGGTAGGGTCCCACTCGTCATGTCAATCAAGCATGTCAATAATGTCAATACTGTCAGTAGCATTAGCAACTACACAGGTTATTTAAACAAGAGTATGATCATCATTGATCATGCTGGTCCGGAACAAAAGCCTGCACACCCAGTAGCACATCCAAAATTTGATGGCTGGAGATCTCGGACCAGGAGATTCCTGACTCCGGCACTCTCATAATAACCACAGAGATACATATGTATATTATGTCATACTTAATTCTGTGCTGATTAACTTCTCATTACAAATGTCCAGGGGGCCTTTTCCTATCTTTCCGACATACGATTGGCTCCTATGGTTTGAGCCGCCTACTACTGGTCTTTACAATTCACTTAAGCATATATCAAAATCCCAATCACCCACACAACCCCCTCAACCCTGTTTAGAGCGACCAAGAGGCTATTCCATCAATGCCTTGAAGATCAATATTGACCTCCTAGGTCAGTTGCTCTAGGTGGGTTGCCTGCCTTTCCTCTATTTTCCTCTCTTCTCGGATACAGATAAACAGAAATGTTAGAGCAACGTTCCATCAACATTTTAAAGACCAATAAGAACCTCTTCAGTAGTGCTGGTGTGTTGCCTACTTGCCTTTCCTCTATTTTCCTCTCTCCGTTAATACAGATGAACTAAGATATTAGAGCGTTTAATAATCGCTTCAAACCAGAGACCATGAAGAGACATTATATATTTGGAAACGAGGATTTCAATTTCTCTACATCCCAAATGTTAGCCTATTCCCTGTATAGTGCACCATGGCCCATAGGGTTCTGTTCAAAGGTAGTACACTATGTAGGGAATAGGTGCTATTTGGGATGCCGCTCGTCACTCTGGTGCTGAGTGAGCAAACTGTCATCTCGGCCTGTGCTGTGTGGATGTGTGAGTCTCGAAACTGGGCAGTTTGTTTTGCTCCTTTCTCTCCTCGCTCTCCCCTCTCCCCGCTTTCCAACTGTCACTCTGTTTTTCTATCCTCTGTCTCTGTGTGAAATTGGCTGTTTTTCTCGTTCTTTCACTCTTCTGTCTCTCTCCCTCAATCCCTCTCTGCCTTAATTTTTCTCCTAGCTTGTATTTTCTCGAACCCAATTTCTTTCTCTCTTTCACTGCGTTGGTTGAGGACTCTCTTTCTCTATCTCAATCAATCAAATTCCAATTTGTTTTATGAAGTCCTTTTCACATCAACAGTTGTCACAAATTGCTTGTACAGATACTCAGCCAAAGAGCAAGCAATGCAGATGAAGAAGCACAGTGGCTAGGAAAAACTCACCAGAAAAGGCAGGAACATAAGAAGAAACGTAGAGAGGAACCAGGCTCCGAGGGGTGGCCAGTCCTCTTCCATCTTTCTATATCTTTCTTTCAATAAACAACCCTCTCTTCCAACAAATCCAATTTGTTTGTTTCTTTCACTAGGTTGGTTGAGAACTCTCTCATACTACCTCTTTCTTTCTCTCTCATCCCTCCCTCCCTCCCGCCTGTCTTGTTGTTGTGATCAAACCCCAACCCTAGCAGCACATCTGTTAGCTTGTCATTGAGTACGTGTTATTGACGTTGGGCTGAAGGTGGGTGGCGTTGGGGAGTGACATATCTCTCCCCCGCTAGAACATCATGACTTCGCTGCTTGAATTTATGCTGATGCCTCCTCCAATAAAAACCAATGGCCTTCTGGGAAGCCGTCTGTCCCACTCTTGGCTTGAGCTTTTGAGTCTCTGACTCTCTCATCACCGATTTCTCTCGCCCTCTTCCCAAAAAATGAAATGAAAGTTTTGAATTTCAGAATTTTTTCCTATTTTTTCTCTCTCACTGTCTCTCTTTGTTCTATTTTCCTCCCTCGTTCCGGTGGGGTTTAATGTCATGCCGGGGCAGAAGACTAAATGGAAGATAATTTGCTTTGATGTTTCAGAAACAATAAAAGACCTGTGTCAGAAATATAGGGGAAAAGCGGCATTTTCAGTCGTCATGCTGTGTCAAGTGTCTAATTAAGATTCCATATTTTCTCATTCTCCTGCTCTCCCTTCATATCTCTCTCTCCCTCTCCCTCTCGATCTCGCTTTCGCTTGCTCCCTTTCTCCTCTGTGCTTTCCCATGCCCTCTAACTCTCTCTCACTGTGCCTCATTCTCTTTCACACTCTCATCCCCACCTTCCCTTTCTCTCTATATCTCCCTCGCTCTTTTCTCCCTCTCTCTCTCAGTGTGCTGCAGCCTGATATGGGGAAAAAGTCCAAGTACAAAACCACAGTGAAGAAGAAAACTCTCAATCCCGAGTTTAATGAGGTACTTCCACCCGCTCCGAGCACTACAAATCACTCTCCCTAATACATAAACCAATACCTGACAAACTTCCAGTGAAGTAATATCTATCATTCTTCCCATAAACACATACAGACGTAGGTTCTTAATTTTAGCAGTTTGCTACTGCAGGAAAATAATCCTTAGCAACAATAAACGTGAATTATTTTGTGGATTATAATTAATGAACATTTTTGTATGGGTTGATACATTGTTCATTAGGGCAAATCAATTCTGAAATTTCAAAGTGGAAATCACAAACTTTAGAAGCCTTTTTAAAACTCAAAGTTTTACACTACAAGTTTGCAGGAAAATCCTTAGCAACAAAAGGATGATCAAATTAAGATCCTACATCTGTACCTGGCAACCCATTTCTCTGACTCACATTTGGCAACCAGATGTGCAAGATATATAATATATTATATTAATGTTGTTTGTTGAAGTTGAATTGTATGCCCTTGGAAGTGATGGAGAGCTATAGCTTACCCCTTCTCATGCATTTGTGTAAGAATATTGTCCCATGTATTTAATTCCATAATTTAATTCCAGGACTGTATACAGTATGTGCCATAATTTGAATACATTTTCCATCGCCTTCAATACCGCATAACTACCTACCCTACCATCAATGTGAATTTAAGTCAATGCATGTTTCACATTCAATGTTAAACATAATCTGAATAACTTTCCGCTAAGTGTGAGTACATGAATACCTTTCGCTCTCTCTACCTCTGTTCATTACAGGAGTTTGTGTATGAAGTTCCACATGACCAGCTGGCAAAGAAAACCCTGGAGATCTCTGTATGGGACTACGATCTGGGGATGAGCAACGACTTCATAGGTAAGAGAAAGGGGGAGTGAGGGAAAGGAGGAGAGGTAGAGAGCGAGAAATATAGCTACAGAAAATAATGTAATAGAATTTGTGGGTGTGAGGAGGAAAGCAACGCGGGCCGCAGTGTGATGAGCAATGACGTCATAGGTAAAAGAGAGGGAGGGAGCAATGACGTCATAGGTAAAAGAGAGGGAGGGAGCAATGACGTCATAGGTAAAAGAGAGGGAGGGAGCAATGACGTCATAGGTAAAAGAGAGGGAGGGAGCAATGACGTCATAGGTAAAAGAGAGGGAGGGAGCAATGACGTCATAGGTAAAAGAGAGGGAGGGAGCGATGACGTCATAGGTAAAAGGGAGGGAGGGAGCAATGACGTCATAGGTAAAAGAGAGGGAGGGAGCGATGACGTCATAGGTAAAAGGGAGGGAGGGAGTGAAAGGAGGAGAATAAATAGTGAAAGGATGGAAGAACTGAAAAGGGGGATGAAATGAAAACGAGCAGAAAAGAGGGAAAGGACTGCGGGGCCGAATGTGAAGAAGCAAGAACATTGGGAAATGAAAACGAGAGCGACAGAAAGCTGTCCTCAATCCCTCAACGGGGCGACACGTCAGATTCACACTGCTTTGTGAGGCACTAAACAGCTCTGACACGGCCCGGCGTGTACCGTATATCACAGGGAGGACCGGTGGGGAGGCAGCTGGGGCAGAATGGATTGTCTCCCAGGGAGCTGGAAGGCCTTGAGATCAAAGTGTTTTACTCCCATCTGGAGGTTCCCTGTAACAGGCTGAGTCTCTCTCTCTTTCCGACTGTCTCCCTAGTGCCCTCGCTCTCTCTCCCTTGCTCTCTCTCTCTCTTTCTCCAACTCACCCTTTCTATTTATCTCAGGCCCACTCTCTCTTTCACACAGACACACGTACACACACACACGCATACACTCAATCTCTCCTTCATGCCCTCTCTCTCTCCCTCTCTCTCACTCACCCCACCATGTCATCTCTCTCTCCCTACATCTCTCTCTCTCTCAAGCTGGGGACATAACGTTTGTGAGTTATTACCCGCGCCAGAAGAAAAGGGGAAAAAGGCCATCGCTCTAACACACTGCTCCGGCTAACCTCTCCCATGACTGTTATCATTATGGTGTAATGGCCAACATACACAATGGCCTAGATCTGTTAGCACTGCGGAAAATGACTGTGATACTGGGAGAGACAGAGCGAGACGGGAGGAAGATGGGGAAGACAAAGGGGGAGTGACCGAGAGGAGGAAAAAAGACGGATAGAGCAGAGGGAGAAGCAAATGTGCTGTCAAATACTCTCTGTAAAGGCCAGGAAGAATGATGGAGGAAGAAGATGAGAAGCCAGGGACAGAAAAATGAAAAAGAAATCGAGTAATTTGGAAGGCAGAGAGATAGGAGGAGAGATGGAGAGAGAGTAGCAGTGTCCCCCCTGATTTGTGGGAGCAATTGATGGGCGGACTGGACCTCTCATTTTGCACAAAGACAGAGGTGTCGAAGAAGGAGGAGAAGGGGAGGAATAGAAGAGGAGGAAAAGAGAAAGGGAGTGGGACGGCCCCCGCCAGGTCCTACCTCATCCATCTCATCCCATCCGTCAGTGTTTCTCTCTCGCCCCTCTTTCTCTCGTCCCACGCCGGGTCGCACAATCGCCCGCCATTTGTCACCCACACCCCTCCGGGCTCATGAAACATGGTATCGATCTCTGTGTGTGTGTGTGCGTGTGTGTGTGTGTGTGTGTGTGTGTGTGTGTGTGTGTGTGTGTGTGTGTGTGTGTGTGTGGGGGGGGGGGGGGGGGGGGGGGGATTGGAAGGTCATTAGGGGGGTACTTGAGTGGCCTAGACAAACTGGGCAAACAGGTCAGGTGTGTGTACCACTGTGTGTGTGTCTGTGTTTGTCGGTGGCAAGAATGAAAAGGGGTCATTAGGAAGGTACGTGAGACGACTATCCAAACACACTTGCTCTCTGAAACTTGGGCGAGGTGCGTTGAATTGAAGTCTGTGCCCAGTGGGATCTGTGTGTGTGTGTTTGTGTTACTATACTTGTGAGGACTGTGTGTTCATGTGTGTATGTCTGGTTCCGAGGGAGTGTGAGTTATGTAAGAGAACAGCATTAACCTCCCCCACACCTCTCACTGTATCTGAGTATAATACCAAGGCTTAGTGGGGCCACAGATGAGCTATTGAGCGTGTTTGAGATGTTGTGAAATCCGGCATCTGTTAAATACTGTGTTGAAAACTTCACACTCCATCAACTATGCAATCACAGCCAGGAAAACCTCTGTCTGTCTGATGAAGCCCCCCCAGTGATGACTCTGTCTTTCTCTGTTCATCTCTCTCTCTCGTTTCCTATCTGTCAATTTATCGTTATTTATCAATTCCCCCCTTTCTTAATCGCTCCCCTTTTTCTTGCTGTTCTCTCTCTCCCTGTGTGTCTCCCGTGTCTCTCTGTTTATTTCTCTGTGGATCTGTCTGCGTTTCTGTCTGTCTGAATGTCTGTCGCTAGGTTGTTCATGTAAAACATATGTTTTTCTTGATGACTCACCGACCTGACTTAAGGTTAAAGATTTCCTTTCTCTTTCTCTTCTCTCCTTCTTCCTCTCTTTCTCTTTTTGTCTATCTCTCTCTGTCTGTCTCTCTCTCCCTTCCACCTTCTCCGCCTGTTCCCTCTCTCACAGGCGGAGTTGAACTGGGCATAAATGCCAAGGGAGTGAGGCTGAAACATTGGTTCGAGTGTCTCAAACACATCGGCAAGAAAGTTGAGTACTGGCACACCCTCACGCAGCAAGGAGCCCCTCCGGAGGCCCCCCCGCAGTGACTGACATACACACACACTTTATCGCAATTATTAAACGATAATCAATGAATGGTGAAGAAAGAAAGAAATAATAAAGTAATAAAGTAATAAAATGATAAAACATGCAATAATGATCTGGATAATGATGACATAATAATAATAATAGTAATTATAATACAAATCATAATAGTAGGTAATTATCCCAATGTAGCTTTTTTCTAAGTAAATACATTTGTGAAAATGTCCCTCAATGAAATGTTTAATGTGAAGGTGCAAACAAATTTGACCTTAGCCCTCAATATTGTGAAGTCACTGGCATTTCAGTCATTCAAATGTACACATTAATAGTGTAGAATATCTTACCTGCACTGTAACTACAATACTGGAACAGTCTGTAAGCACCTTTGGGCCCATTGCCCAACAAGGTCTTGTTACGAACGTTGTAGTCACATGTTGTTTCTACTAGGGATGTAGTTGAAAAAGGCGGGTAAGAGTGCTGAACGTCCGGTTGAGATGACTGGCGTCTAGCAACGCTAATGCTAACTGCTATAACACTTCTAGGATGGGTAACTGCATACTTGGTGTGTCTCTGAAAGTGGCTGCGGCGAATAAAGTGGGTGGATCAACAACGATGGGGGTAACATCAGCGCTCTGTTATTGGTTAGACGGTTTTGACCGAGCGGTGTTGTTATGCTGTTTCTTACCATGCAACTACCATACCGCAAGTGTTTGGACTTCAGTTTTGAAGCCAGAAGATGAGCGCAAATTGTATTTCACTGCTACAATTATTTTTATATTTTCAGTGAACAAAACTGACAACTTAGAATTTTTTATTAAAAGTACTAATGATGGGTGTACTGTTGCTTGAATGAGATATATGTGTGTGCTTACTGTGACTATCACCCTGATGTTGGCTACACTAGGTAGCTACAGTGAGGGAAAAAAGTATTTGATCCCCTGCTGATTTTGTACGTTTGCCCACTGACAAAGAAATGATCAGCCTATAATTTTAATGGTAGGTTTATTTGAAAAGTGAGAGACAGAATAACAACAATAAAAAATCCTGAAAAACGCATGTCAAAAATGTTATAAATTGATTTGCATTTTAATGAGGGAAATAAGTATTTGACACCCTCTCAATCAGAAAGATTTCTGGCTCCCAGGTGTCTTTTATACAAGTAACGAGCTGAGATTAGGAGCACACTCTTAAAGGGAGTGCTCTTAATCTCAGTTTGTTACCTGTATAAAAGACACCTGTCCAAAAAAGCAATCAATCAATCAGATTCCAAACTCTCCACCATGGCCAAGACCAAAGAGCTCTCCAAGGATGTCAGGGACAAGATTGTAGACCTACACAAGGCTGGAATGGGCTACAAGACCATCGCCAAGCAGCTTGGTAAGAAGGTGACAACAGTTGGTGCGATTATTCGCAAATGGAAGAAACACAAAAGAACTGTCAATCTCCCTCCGCCTGGGGCTCCATGCAAGATCTCACCTCGTGGAGTTGCAATGATCATGAGAACGGTGAGGAATCGGCCCAGAACTACACGGGAGGATCTTGTCAATGATCTCAAGGCAGCTGGGACCATAGTCACCAAGAAAACATTTGGTAACACACCACACCGTGAAGGACTGAATTCCTGGAGCGCCCGCAAGGTCCCCCTGCTCAAGAAAGCACATATACATGCCCGTCTGAAGTTTGCCAATGAACATCTGAATGATTCAGAGGACAACTGGGTGAAAGTGTTGTGGTCAGATGAGACCAAAATGGAGCTCTTTGGCATCAACTTAACTCGCCGTGTTTGGAGGAGGAGGAATGCTGCCTATGACCCCAAGAACACCATCCCCACCGTCAAACATGGAGGTGGAAACATTATGCTTTGGGGGTGTTTTTCTGCTGAGGGGACAGGACAACTTCACCGCATCAAAGGGACGATGGACGGGGCCATATCCCATAGAAAATCTATGGAGGGAGCTGAAGGTTCGAGTTGCCAAACGTCAGCATCGAAACCTTAATGACTTGGAGAAGTTCTGCAAAGAGGAGTGGGACAAAATCCCTCCTGAGATGTGTGCAAACCTGGTGGCCAACTACAAGAAACGTCTGACCTCTGTGATTGCCAACAAGGGTTTTGCCACCAAGTACTAAGTCATGTTTTGCAGAGGGGTCAAATACTTATTTCCCTCATTAAAATGCAAATAATTGTATAACATTTTGGACATACGTTTTTCTGGATTTTTATGTTGTTATTCTGTCTCTCACTGTTCAAATAAACCTACCATTAAAATTATAGACTGATCATTTCTTTGACAGTGGGCAAATGTACAAAATCAGCAGGGGCTCCAATACTTTTTTCCCTCACTGTACTTCCCACGCCGTTGCGGGACAAAAGTGCTTAGCAAGTGGAAGCGACAGACCCGGTGTTGTTGCAGTTCATGCCCTTGAGTAGGTTGTATCAAGGTGACGTCTAGATAGTTATCAATATTAGCTATTTATTGTGTAGGCTGCTATCCCACTTTAAATAAAATAATGGGAGGGCAAAAATGTCCACTTTAGCTACTGCTAGCGACACAGCTGATACGGCTGCCCAGTGGGAAGCACCTCAGGTTGGCAGACACCTCGATACAACAACAACGGCACATTCGCACTGGCGTATACACTCCTCGCGCAGCCCAGTCAGCCACGCAAAACGGTCTTTAGCCAACAAATCTGCCCAATTTAATGATTTGCTTTCCATATACCCGCTTGTGTTGATCAACCCACTTCTTTCGACACGTCAACTTTCAGACACACTCCACATATGCAGTTACCCATGACTCAGTTCGAGCGTTAACTATGCTAGCAATACAAACAGCGCTAACAATGCTAACAGCGCTAACAGTGCTAACAATGGTACCAGTACTAACAGCGCTAACAATGCTAACAGTACTAACAGCCCTAATAGTGCTAACAGCGCTAACAGTGCTAGCGCTAATTTAGCGTAATAGGTGTGAAAACAGTATTCACCAAGGTGCGTTAACAGCGTTAGCATGTGCTTACCCCCCTCTTCATCCCTGATTTACTATACAAAGTACCCAAATGACGAGGACAAGTTGGGTAAGTCACCTGCTATAGATTTTTATTATGGTGGTTGTCGCTCTGATGCAAACTGGCACACCATGACGTTAAAGCACAAAAGGATCCGTCTGACGGTACTGTCTCTGTGTACTTGTCCGATGTCTGTACGTGATGACAGTGGGTGTCTGTATCTCCCCTTATCCTGTGTGTATGTGTCTTTGTGTGTGAGCGAGCGAGTGTTTGTGTGTGCATACATTTTGCATACAAATGTGTGGGCACGTGTGTTTTTGTGTGAATGAGCGTGTGGGTGTTTGTCTGTAAGCATGTCTCCAAATGTCTCCATCCATCCAAAGCATGGAGCTGTGAAGAAAGACAGAAAAAAAGAGACAAGACTCACTCCTACAGTACGACACTCACTCCTATGTTCCCTGGATGTCCCCCTGGTCTAACAAACTGATGTCCTGTCACATGTGCACCAGTATGGCTGGCAGTCCAGTGAGTCACTTTTCCTTGGTGACAGTCACACAAGATAACCATCAGTCTGGATTATTCTCTAAACCCTGCTCTGTGCCCTTTGACCCTTGACTTTGAGTGACTTGAAGGCTACACAGAGAGATTTCTGCAGCACAGTCTCAAACAAACTATAGCCCTCTGCTCTAAAGAGGGGTTATCAGGGGTTATCAAATACCAACTACTGGGTATGCAGGCTTTTGCTCCAGCTCCAGCCTAATGCAGTCTGGACGACAATAAGTGTCATTGGGTGTGTACGTGCTGGAACAAAGGCATGCACATCCCAGTAGCTGTCGAGGACGTAGAGTTTCCTCCTTCTTTAAGGCGCCCTTACACTAAGATGTTATTTATAAATGCCAGGATTTTTTCAATTTCGGTGAGTCTCTTATGACTTTCAAATGTTCCATCATGGAGATAAAAAAAACTATTTGTGTGAGAAATATGGGAAAAAAACTCCACCTGTAACCAAAGGAATAGGTTAATTTGAGATTTTATCAATTTACTCATCTATTCATGTCTTAGTCGAGCATATCATATGGTGGAACAAGCTCCCTCACGACGCCAGGACAGCGGAGTCAATCACCACCTTCCGGAGACACCTGAAACCCCACCTCTTTAAGGAATACCTGGGATAGGATAAAGTAATCCTTCTAACCCCCCCCCTTAAAAGATTTAGATGCACTATTGTAAAGTGGTTGTTCCACTGGATATCATAAGGTGAATGCACCAATTTGTAAGTCGCTCTGGATAAGAGCGTCTGCTAAATGACTTAAATGTAATGTAAATGTAAATATCAAGAAGTGTCTAGGTCTAGGAGTTAGGGTTTGTTTAGGGAACTATTCGAGAGAGACTACCCAGGCTGTTTTTATGAGAGAGGACTGCCCATAGAGCTTAAAAGACTACCATGGGTTGCCAGACTTGCAGGGATGGACAGCAGAGATTTCCCTGGAGGAAAGAGAGATTGGCTGTGATGAATTATACTCAGCATGGCAACAATCCCTCCCTGAGGCTCGACCACTGGACAGTGTGGACAATCATGGACTAATGTACATGCAGGATCAAAGGACACTGACAAGACGTGTGTGTGTGTGTGTGTGTGTGTGTGTGTGTGCATTGTGTATATGTCTGTGTGTGTGCGTGTTCATGCATTGAATCTAAACACACTCATGGACACCTCACTCCCCCACCATCCCTCGCAACAACAAAAAACACTAGCATAAAGTAGACCGTGACTTCTCACCACGTATTCCTTCACCAGAGACAGACCTCGAGGGGTTAACCACACTAAGGACAGAGGCCCAACCCTGTGGCCCCTGGCTACAGTTTGGACACCTTATAGTTCCAACGTTGGCCCACTAAAGCACACTGTTACCCTTTTCACACTACTGAGACAAACATAGCCAAGTCAAGCCAAGCTGTATCACACTGGCCTGGTTACTCATCTACTGTAGTTGCTGGAATGAAAAAAGGACAATGTGAAAAGAAAATATCCAGGCCAGCACAGTATGGTTTGGGTCAGCCCTGTAGTGTGAATTAGACATTTCAGTCAGTCAACAGTCTCCTGGACTTTTTCTTACTTTCTAATCGTTGTCTGGGATCTCTGTGTTCGTAATTCTGTACTTGAACAAAGGTTTGAATGAAGGCGTCATCATGGATAGCAAAAAAAAACTAAGACGATTCAGCATGGCTAGGGGTCAAATATAGGGGGACTGTGACATGGATCATGGATTGTCAAAACTAGGTACTGAACTCTGAAACGACGAGTGAGAAGTTCAGCTCGTCTAGTCTTTCGCGGTCACCAAGAACGCACGTTGATTGACCTTGACAAAGATGGTGGTGGAGTGGAGAGGGCGGAATCTGTTCTTCTCTATGCACACCAACGACGATACAGGAAGCCTCTCCACGCGCAGCAACAACAGTGAAATGAATAATCAGATGATAAACATCTCCGATATCACTATGTGATATGTTGTCAAAGATGCATTCATGTTTTGTTTTTTTGTATGTTATACTGCGTATGTATACAGCGGGTGGGTCTAATCCTGAAAGATGATTGGTTAAAACCGCATTCCAGCCAGTGTCTATTCCACAAGTTACTTAGTATGTAGGTACTTCCCTCCCCGGGATATTCCTTATCATGGGAAGCCAGGCTTGAAGTTCTGATGTAACAACGGGAGATATTTCTTCTCTTGTCCAGGTGATCTGGTGGTTTATTTTCACTCAGATTCTCTCTATCTCTGCCTTTTATTTTGATATGTTGTCGGTCAAGCGAATTTGACTTTGTTCATCATGTGACAAAAAAAAAACGTATGCATCTTAACATTCTAATAAAGAAATGCATGTGTAACAATTGTCATATATATGCATATGTAACTAACATTGTAACTAACATTGATCAATGCCATTTTCTTTCTGGTTGATATCTTTGACATGGTATCATCAATCAAATCTGTTACAGCTATCATCGCTGCTGTGTACTCGTTGGTTTGTAATTTACTGTTTGTAAGAAAAAAAAGAAGGGATAATTCAGGGTAACTTGCTCAATTTTATGCTTTACTCGGTTCTGCCGTTGCTTTAAAACCTTTATCGTCCTATATATTGACATTGTCTTCCTTTAATGACATTAATGGAATGGGGAGACATGGTGTAGGGGGAGAACTATTGTTACAGCATCCCTGTGTACTCACTGACATACTGTACTGTCTATCTCTATGTGGAACATACGGTGTGATTGTCATCCTGTGGTGAATTTGTGGAACTACTTCTCAAAATAAACTGAACCCGTTTGAGTGGCTTACTGTGTACGTTGTTGGACAGAAGAGTGAATTAAATGTCACATTTGTCCCCAAAAAAAGATTTCCATACCACATGTGGAGAGATGTTGTCACCTTTTATTCTTTGACAAGTCATGCATTTTGTGACAACCTACAGCGAGCCCTCGCAAGCATTTCGTTTTAAAACACTTTGATAGTCATTCTACGAAGTTACAATGAACATGTCATTATAATGAGTATATCGATTTATATTATATGATGAAACGCACTGATGATTAAACGTACAGCATCGTCAAAAAGCACAATCTCTCAATGAAGTAATACTGCTAATATTATTGCTAATGTCCTTTCCTTTGCAAACATGGCTTTTTCTATATGCATGCTACTCTCGCACCCTCTCTCTTCCTCCTTCTCTCACGGCTCGGTCACTCGGCCCACGAACAGTGGGGCCTTGGCCTGGTCGCTCCACAGTATCATCAGGAAGGGCCTGAGGGCTGAGAAGGAAGAGAAGGAGCGGGAGAAAGAGAGGGAAGTGGCCGCACCAGCCTCCACACCTTGCTCCGTCAGGGAGAGGAAGGCCCGGTGGCGGGCGTCCGTCAGGAGCAACTCGTTGTCGGAGTAGAGGCCACACAGGTTGGTGCTGTCGAACAGCTCAGACAAACCTAAGGGAAGAAAGCGGCGGGGGAGTAAGAGGAGGGGGATATGGAGAAGGAGAGCGAAGAGGGCCAGAAGGAAAAAGAGAAGGATAGAGGGAGATCGAAGAAAGGGAGGGAGTGAAGTGAGAGAGGCAAATCAAGAAAAGCCAGAGGTATATAAATGATTGGAATTTGTTTTGTTGGTTTAGGTTGACTTAGAACGACCTGGGGAAATTCATTCCTGCATCTGGGTGTGCACCTTTCCGTAGTAGCCAAGCACAAACATCTGGTTCAACCAATCAAGGGCTTGGTGATTAATTGAATCAGGTGGCTATAACAAAAGTCTTGTAATTCCAAAAGTCAGGCAGCAGGTAAGCTAAAAGACAGACAGATAGACACAGACATGACATGCATACAGACAGACCTATCTTCCTGAGCAGGGTGTTCATCTCGGTCCGGACGTCCAGTTTGATTTTGGGCAGAGTGACCTCGGTGGCCTGGGGAGACACCTGATTCATCTGCTCCACCATCTGACTCACTGCCTTGTCCGTCATCTTCCCCTCCACCAATTGCAGGTCAGAGAGCTTGGCAGTGGGCGGGAGCAGGATGAACAGGCTACTTTCACCAGAGAGAGGGAACATCGCCACCTATGGGTGATAGACAAGGTCAGAATGTTATGTAGATTGTGTGTGTGACTGCTTCTAGTGTAGCTATGCATGTAGGTGTGGGTGTGTGTAATCAAAATGGTTACCTGTGCCTTCACTGCCGGGACGTATTGCATAGCCAATTTGTATTTGGCACTGTAGAGGACAGGCACCTTCACAGTATCACCATTCAGTTTCAGAAATGAAGACTTCTTTGATTTTTCATCAAATTTCATCTTCCATTGACCTAAAACAGATATGTTTATAATCCACAAACTCCGCTAAGATAGACTATATCCTATCAGATAGATAGAGCATCGGTGCTTATCAAGATCTTACTTTGATCACACGCACACACACACACACATGATACTGACCATTGAAATACACAGCATTGAGGAGTACCAGTTCGGTGTGGGCAGGAACAGAGTCGACCAGCTCTTTGATTTTATTATTTGTCTGCTTCGCCACCCAACTGTTGATCATTTCCACGTTTACCTCACTACTATTGGTCAATTTGACTGGATCCGCATCGTAGAACTGCATGGATTGGTTGGTAAAGGACTCACTCAACTTCATGTCTGAGGTGGGAGAGAGAGGGAATGTCAGAGAGGTGGACAGACAGACAGTGAGTTAAGGGGTGTCTGCGACTCATGATTAAATTGACAATATACGACGAGAATTCGAAATTATAGCTGGAGAATAAGTTATAATTATCATGAGTACTAATTGTGCTCTGGTAGTACTGGGGTTGTAATAGATCTGAGAGGCCATCTTCAGTGTGTCCTGAAGTTTCAGCTTCAGTTTCTTCATCTCGGAATGAACGCAGAAGAAGTCGTGAGACAGACAGAGAGCTGTCTCCATGTCTCTCCTTGTCTTGCCACGAGCACCTCATGAGAGAGAGAGAGAAAGAGAGAGAGAGAGTGAGAGAGAGAGAGGGAGAGAATGATACAGTAGGTATTTTACTTGGCTCCCCATGAGTCTATTATTCACACAGTAAGAGTTTATATCAAGAATGTTGCTTTATTTAAAAAAAAACAAAAAAAAACTGAGGTCTAGAGTATGAGTGCACTTGGACAACCCCTCCCCATGTTCCCTTTTAAAGAAACCTCACCCTCTCTTTCTTACCTAGTAACAGGTGGGTTAACACCCCGCTGATACTGATTGGAGAGAAGAGCAGGTTTTTCATGGGCTGCGATTGGCTGAGATGGGCATAAAGCTTCATGGAGAACTCATTGAGGGATTCTTTTAGCATGGCCTCCCACGACCTGCTGGTCTCGTCTTGACACGATTCCCAGGGGGTCATGAACCCAACGCAGGAGTAAGGAAGAACGGTGGGCGCAGCTAAAAGAAATGGCAAACTATTATTATAATTTCAACAAATCTAGAGCATAACAGTGTCTTGAACATTGCAGGTGAGAGTCTAACATTTGGGCATTAGGGCTATTCGGAACCAATTGATGTTACATTTGTGAATTACACCAATTTAACAAACGTGTGTGTGTGTGTGTGTATATACATGCAAATGTTTGAGCGTGTAATAGAAGGTTAGCTAAACGTACCTTCCACAATTAGCTCAATTGTATTAAAGTTGCTGCTGTCTCTGCCCTCCTCAGCTGTCTCACAGTAGTACATGCCGGCATCCTCCATTTTGACACCATTAAGTGTTATTGTCATGTCTTTTTCAAAGGGGCCAAAAAGCCATTCTAGTCTGTCACCAGCCACCATTTCTCCAGTCTCTGTGGGATTCAACTGCTTCCGTGTGCCGTTCATCATTACTTTATCATATCTGTACCAATGGACCTGGTCTTTGCTGGATGGTGGGCGTTCACAAGGTAAATTCACAGTGGACCCTTCGTTTACCTTGAGAATGTAGCTGCTGGACACTGGAGGGATAGAGAACAAGATGAAAGACAAAACAGTAGAGTTGATTTCTGGAGCCAACCTCAAAATGAATGCAATGTTTGCTGACCTGAAGAGTTTGCTAAACTGCAACAAAAAAATGGCCCCATATTTCACCAGTTTAACAATTGCAATCTATGAATAGAGTGAAGTTCTGGGGCTGTGTGTTTAAATTGACTGAATGCCTTATTCATTGTAATCTAAACCCTCTGATCAAGTTGTCGTCCTGTTTCTCTCCTCAACATGGAATCAAAGATTCATTCCTAAGTATAAAAATGTAGGCACACTTTACACAAATAATCTAAAGTAACATGATTTTTTAAAATAAAGTTGTGTGTAAAAACCACAAGCCGAGTGTCTATTTCAAGAAAGGCCTACATCACGTCACAGGCAGATGTGATGAAAATAGAAGGTGGCAGTATGTGTCCTCACCATCAACCTGGACTATGTGCACTTTTTGCCACTCCATATCATTCTGCTTGATCACACATTCATATTCCCCCTCGTTGGCTACACTGACAGGAGAGATTTCCAGAAAGAAGCCATCCGGGGAGAGCTTGAGTTGCTCTGAGGATTCTGGGTAGTCTGGAACCAGGGAGTCATTGTATTTCCAGGTGATCTTAGCCCCAGCAAAGCTTTGTTGTTTTTGGCCAGGGAGACATGGGATGACCAGGGTGGAGCCAGGTACACCATGCAGGACCCCAATGGAGGAAGAGAAAAGCTGGATCGAGAGACAGAGATGGAAAACCAAACAAGAAGGTGGAGGCTGTAAGGTACATGAGGTGTCTCTGTCCTACATTAGCATTTGCCCTAAAAAAACGCATTAATATTACAATTCAAAATGGGCCAGTTTTCCCAGAACCAGATTTTCGCCTACACTGCTGGGCCCGTATTCAAAAAGTGTCTTAGAGTAGGACTGCTGATCTAGCGACAGGTCTGCCCTGTCCATATTATCATATTCATTATGATCTAAAAGTTAAAGCCGAACAGCAATCCTACTCTTTGTAAATACAGGCAACGGACCCGGGACTAAAAAGCATTTTCAACAGAGATTCTCCATTTAGCACGCTTTTCAGACCAAGAGTGTGTTTAATCATTCTCCAGGAAACTGTCTCTTCGTGTTTACCTCAAAGACGAGCAGGAGGGAGACACACGATAGGACTGAAATCTTCATCTAGGGAAGATGAAGAAAGATAGAGGGGGAGAGAAGAGGTAGGAAGGGATGGCGGGACATAGCGGGCAAAGGGTCAGTGGTAATGGAGAAAATCAATAGAACACAAAAGCAAGCTTAGTTTGGCACATATTCATGCATTCTTTCCTAATCCGGTGGGCCATTCACCCATGCCTCATTTCTCAGTGCAACAAGCAAAGTATTAGACATATCATTTGCAGTTATAACAACATAGATAAACAATATCCGAAATATTATTTCTAGAGTAACTAACCATGATATCCTTATGACAGTAGGCCTATCATGATTGAGTCATTGGTAGATGTTTAGAAAGTCATCTAAAAAGTGTACTCACACTGCAGGTCACTTGCAAATATTACAGCATCAGAAATAGTCTAAGGAGGATGATATATTTTCTCTACTGGGAAAAAAGAGTTCACGTCCTAATGCGTGTGTTCATCTACTGCTTGTATTCAGTACGTGTATGTCCTTCCCTTCCCTGCTCTCTCCAAAACAAATTAGTTATCTGTTTATTGTTTGATTAGTGGTCTTGTGTGTTTGCACTTTGTACGGGTTGATTTACCGAAAATCACATGGTTATTTGGCAAAAGCTCCCATACACACTGAACAAAAATATAAACGCATGTTTCACGAGCTGAAATAAAATGAAATTAAGTGTTCCATACGCAGAGGCTTATTTGTCTCAAATGTTGTGCAGAAATTTGTTTACATCCCTGTTAGTGAGCATTTCCCCTTTGCCAAGATAATCCATCCACCTGATTAAGCAGCATGATCATTACACAGGTGCACCTTGTGCTGGGGATAATAAAAGGACACTCTAAAATGTGCAGTTTTGTCACACAACACAATGCCAAAGAAGTCAAGTTTTGATGTCCACCAGAGCTGTTGCCAGATAATTTTATTTGCATTTCTCTTCCATAAGCCACCTCCAATATTATTTAAAAGAATTTGGCAGTACGTCCAACCGGCCTCAACCGCAGACCACGTACAGTTGAAGTTGGAAGTTTACATACACTTAGGTTGGAGTCATTAAAACTCGTTTTTCAACCACTCCACAAATTTCTTGTTAACAAGCTATAGTTTATTTCACTTATAATTCATTGCATCACAATTCCAGTGGGTCAGAAGTATACATACAATAAGTTGACTGTGCCTTTAAACAGCTTGGAAAATTCCAGAAAATGATGTCATGGCTTTAGAAGCTTCTGATAGGCTAATTGACAACATTTGAGTCAATTGGAGGTGTACCTGTGGATGTATTTCTAGACCTACCTTCAAACAAAGTGCCTCTTTGCTTGACATCATGGGAAAATCAAAATAAATTAGCCAAGACTTCAGACAAAAAATTGCAGACCTCTGCAAGTCTGGTTCATCCTTGGGAGCAATTTCCAAACACCTGAAGGTACCACATTCTTCTGTACAAACAATAGTACGCAAGTATAAACACCATGGGAACACGCAGCCGTCATACCACTCTGGAAGGAGATGCGTTCTGTCTGAAAAGTGCAATTCAATCCCAGAACAACAGCAAAGGACCTTGTGAAGATTCTGGAGGAAACAGGTACAAAGTATCTATATCCACAGTAAAACGAGTCCTATGTCGACATAACCTGAAAGGCCGCTCAGCAAGGAAGAAGCCACTGCTCCAAAACCGCCATAAAAAAAGTCTGATTACGGTTTGCAACTGCACATGGGGACAAAGATCACACTTTTTGGAGAAATGTCCTCTGGTCTGATGAAACAAAAATAGAACTGTTTGGCTATAATGACCATTGTTATGTTTGTAGGAAAAAGGGGGATGATTGCAAGCCGAAGAACACCATCCCAACCGTGAAGCACGGGGTGGCAGCATCATGTTTTTGGGGTGCTTTGCTGCAGGAGGGACTGGTGCACTTCACAAAAAATGATGGCATCATGAGAATGGAAAATTAAGTGGATATATTGAAGCAACATCTCAAGACATCAGTCAGGAAGTTAATGCTTGGTCGCAAATGGGTCTTCCAAATGGACAATGACCCCAAGCATACTTCCAAAGTTGTGGCAAAATGGCTTAAGGACAACAAAGCCAAGGTATTGGAGTGGCCATCACGAAGCCCTTTAAAGGCAATGCTACCAAATACTAATTGAGTGTATGTAAACTTCTGACCCACTGGGAATGTGATGAAAGAAATACAAGCTGAAATAAATCATTCTCTCTACTTTTATTCTGACATTTCACATTCTTAAAATAAAGTTGCGATCCTAATTGACCTTAACCAGGGATTATTTACTGGATTAAATGTTAGGAATTGTGAAAACTGAGTTTTTTAAATGTATTTGGCTAAGGTGTATGTAAACTACCGACTTCAACTGTATATGGCGTCATGTGGGCGAGCCGTTTGCTGATGTCAACATTGTGAACAGAGTGCCCCATGGTGGCGGTGGGGTTATGGCATAAGCTACGGACATCGAATACAACTGAATTTTAATGCACAGAGATACCGTGACGAGATCCTGATGCCCATTGTCATTCATCCGCTGCCATCACCTCATGTTTCAGCATGATAATGCACGGCCCCATGTCGCAAGGATCTGTACAGAATTCCTTGAAGCTGAAAATGTAATTTCTAGAGTAACTTACTAGTTCTCCCATGGCCTGCATACTCAACAGACATGTCACCCATTGAGCAAGTTTGGGATGCTCTGGACCGACACGTACGACAGCGTGTTCCCGCCAACATCCAGCAACTTCGCACAGCCATTGAAGATGAGTGGGACAACATTCCACAGGCCACAATCAACAGCCTGATCAACTCTATGCAAAGGAGATTCATGAGGCAAGTGGTGGTCACACCAGATACTGATCCACGCCCCTACCTTTTTTGAAGGTATCTATGACCATCAGATTCATATCTGAATTCCCAGTCAATTTACTGATTTGTACTGTAACTCAGTAAAATCTGTGAAATTGTTTCATGTTGCATTTATATTTTTGTTCAATATTTTTCCAGTATTATTACTGTTTAGGATTTAAAGTCTATCTTCGTATTTTTTTGTATAGTTATGTATACTCATCTTGATTAGCATTGATAAAGTCAATTTTTTACAAATATGCATCGATCTAATACTTCCGTGTGCCGCTTGTTGTTATGCTATTAACATAACATGAACGAATGAAAATATACAATGTGTTCTTTTGTGTATAATACTTTTTGCCCCAAGTACGTGATAGATCGACATTGCAAGTCAGTGATCGATTAGTAGAGTCTTTTCATTTGGGCGTATTCGAATCCGAATACTTTTCACTCAGTCATGTTCCATCCGGAACCGGATGCAAATACGAAGCCTAAAGTTTTGGGAAGTTTTTGCAGTCCGTATGCTGTGATTTGTATGACATATTGCAAACAAAAGCTTACAGTAAATAATGTATTTATGTGAACATGGAAAGTCAAAGTAAAATCGCCTGAAAAAGAGTAAGTTTTATTTCTAGCCGTTAGCGGAGCAGTGCAACCAGACAATGTTGACAGAACAACAGTGCTAAAGTAGTTACTTAAAAGTTGCTTTTAATTTTTTTTACAATAATTTATCTCAGAGCTTTCGATAATAGTGTACGTTGACGACAAACGCATTTGTGTTTATAAGTTAGCAACGTTCTTTGTTTATGTTATTTCTACCACTTAGCTAACGTTTCTCAACCGGATAACGTTACTAGTACGCCGCTTAATGTCCTTATCTACGAAAAACGTGTTTGCAAATCGCAGGGTTGGAGGGTACAGTGGCAATGGAGTTGTTAACAATTTGGTTTATCAAAGATTTACGCAAGATCTGTTTAATTCAGATGAACGTTACAAATACGAAAGGAAAGAATCTAATAAATATAGCAGAATGTTCTTTGTTGAAAACGACATGCAGCCTAAGCTTCAATGTGGTTAATCATTAACCCAATGGCTGTATGATGTCGATTTCACACATGTCGAACAGCTAACACAAGACGAATCCACTTAACCCATAACTTTAGTTTAGCCTAGATCAGAGCCCTATGTTGACGTCCACATATATGGCCCTTGGGTAGAAAATCTGCTTTTGTACATTTTGATTGTTTGCTGAATTTCCCCCTCAACCCACAGTGTATATCAACCAAAGCAGCAGCAAGGTGTGAGTACTGGCAACCGCCAGCTATGGCAACGCAGTTCAGCATCGATGATGCGTTTGTGCTTGAGGGAGAGGACGAAGGGGTGTCCGATGGAGAGAAGGAAGGATGGAAGGGCCGAGAGAAAGACAGAGAGGGTGGAGAGATGACGTTCGGTACCCTGTCCTTTGCCAAACCCCAGGCTCACCCGGCCTCCACTGTGGTTGGCTCCCCTGACCACAGCAGCAGTCTGAAGTACCAGGTGATGCCCCATCATACACACACACACACACACAAAGTGATATCAGGGTGTAATGTTGTGTGGTAGTGACCTAACATTTTACTTTCTCTGCTCGCACAGAATCTGGAAAATGAAGACGTCTTAGGCAGCAGTGGCAATTCCTCTTTCAATAACTTATTCAAAATCAGGTTTGTCTTCATTGGCATGTTGTGATTGCATCTGGTATTACCTAGATGAGAATGGCATCCTCAAATGTAAATGTGTGTTCCTTGTTTTCTATGTTATCAATAAAGATGTACAACGTTCCATTTTTTTCCCCCCCTCAGTGATCCTGCTACTCTGTCTTACTGCAGCTCCCAGTGGTCGTTCAGCACCTTGAGTTCTGTCACCCAGCTCTCTGCACAGTGCTGCGGGTATTTAACCACGCACACAAACAGTAATTCACAAGAAGGCATTTACACTGAACCATGCCCACAATATTGCATAAGATCAAGGATGTACTCACACACCAACACTCTCAATCACCCACAACGACTGACGAAAGGCCTGCCGTTTTCCTCAGATGGACGTCTCACCCTCTGGTGAAGAAGAACAGAAGAGTGGTCCTCGCTTCATTCCTTCTCCTCGTCACTGGAGTCGGTAAGTCACACCATCTCTGCTGAAAGAAATGACACCTCCCATGATTCTCCTCCAACAGTGTTTTTCACCAATCCATTCCTGGGGGAACGCGCAAGGTGTGCAGACTTTTGTATCAGCCCAGCACTAACACACTTGATTCAACTAACCAAAGGTTTGCTGATACATTGAATTGTGTGTGTTATTACTAGGCTAGGAAAAAAAATGAGCGGAGCCCAGGAATGGGTTGGGGAACACTGCAGTCGAAAATTTAGTTTGTGTACAGTGCTTTATATTTTATAGTTATGTCTTGTTTTTTTACCACCGATTGTCAGCCATTGTAATGTATTCATGGCACTGAACTTTTCCTCAGAATAATTCCTCTTTGTCTTCTCATATCTCTTGTTTGTTATCTTGAAATATTGCCTTTTCATTCAATTTCCATGTTTTCTTTCTCTCAGCTCTCATTTTCACTGGTGTCGTAATACAATTGAATCCGGATGCAGGTAAGAGACTCAGTTAATGTGGTGTGTGTTGTCACAAATCAGTGAAGATGTCTGTGTTCTTGGTTGGTTGTCTTTTACTGTGGGCTTTGACAACTTGATCTTTGACCTTTTCCACAGGTGTCTCAAGTGCCATTTTCTTCGTCCCTGGATTTCTTCTCTTCATTCCTGGGGGTATATAGCGTTCTTTACCTTGACTTGGTTGTGTTGTCCAATGTGTTTCATTTTTCACACGTCTTTCATGCTTTTCTCCTGTCTTTTTAATCATAATGTCTGGACAGTGCATTTGGGAGGAATGTTAACTTAAACATTCCTTTAATGGTCTGTAGGAGTCCCCACTGTCACATACTTGTCACTGTATGTTGATACAAGTAATCTGCAGATGAAATAACATACAGGCAACATGTGCATTAATATTTTTATTTTACCTTTATTTAACTAGGCAAGTCAGTTAAGAACACATTCTTATTTTACAATGACGGCCTACTATACCTTCATATATTTACTACAGAAATTATTAAAACAGTGTGGTAATTGTTTTCTCTCCTTCTCCCTCAGTGTACCATGTGATTTACATCAGCTGTGCGGTTCGGGGAAGAAGAGGCTTCAAGTTCTTCTACTTGCCCTATTTTGAAAAATGACCCATTGCACTACACCTTTTTTTGTCCAATTTCCAGAATCATACTTTTTTAAATTATGTAACAGAAAGATATTGTTCCATGGATGTTTTTTCTTATTTTGTAAAACCTTTTTACCCTGTCTTTATACTGACCACTACTATGGACTCAACCACTTTGTGCCTCAATAAGCTTCCTGCACATCCTGTATGGAAGAGAAGGGAGTCTGATTTACCCTGTTTGTCATGTCTCGTGAGTAAATAATGACTGTGAAACTACAATAAACTTTTTTTTTTGTATATTACTTTTAGGTCTCCATGAGTCAGTGTTTGTTAGTAGCGGTGGTGTTGCAGTAATGCAATGCGAACAGTATGGGCATTTTAGGACGGCTGTGATGCTGTTGGTGCCAAACTTATCGATCAAGTATTAGGTATTTTTCTGATGTGTTTGGTGGGGCCGCATATCCCAGATTTTAATGAATGGGATGAGTATTTGAGTGCAAGAGTATCCTATATGCAGATTTTTGGATACAATAAGCTTTTGAAAAGCATTATGTTGGTATGTAGGGAAAACTTAACCACATCAATGTTGGAGAAGAGTTGTGAAAAAGAATCAATGGACAATCGCATTCAACTGGTAGAAGGTAATCTAATCACTGCTTGAAATCCCTAGCCGTCAGCAGTGACGTCAATTGATGTGTCGGTTTCTCTCAAGCTCCCGAAGATAGGCAATCGGCTGCTTTTTGACACTCGGGGATACAAGGATGGAGGAACTGGCTACCAAGCTACTCGCAGAAGGCATTCAGAAGAAAGTGGTCAGTCCTGGCAAAGGAGATCTGTCAACGTTTCCTGATGGGACCAAGGTGAGTTATAAAATACTGCATTTAATCCACGTTCAAAGAGTAGTTTTGTATGCGTATGGCTGGCTAAATTGGTTAGCATTATTAGCTAGCTGCTAACGTTAGCATGGAGCGTAATTATCGAGGTTTTACATGTTCTGAGGTGACGCATACATGACCTTATTTTAGTTAATTCTGGTAGACAGAGTTATAGTTTGTTATTTACAGAAATGATCAGCTAACAAGTAATTATTGGAGCAAAAACGATAATTGTCTTGGTGAAACTGTAAGGGGGCGGGGCTTTTACAGGATGGACACATTTTCATTGATGTTCGTCTCTTATTGGTCGGTAAACATTAGTTATACGTTTTAATTGGATATTCGGCATGATCGACAGTATTGTTGGATAATCAGTGTGAATTTCTGCCTCTTTTCCTGTTGATAAAATCTCGAATTTCTTTTTTTGTGGAGTTTTTTCATCTGTGAAAGACATGCATTATAAACCTTTTACCAGCTCACTCTATCAGCATTTATTGTCCAACGTTTGTATATAATAATGTTCGGCCTGCTGGGAAGTGATTATGTAGAGACTACAACTTTTACTGTTACAAAACAGAAAAAACTGTTTCATCAATACAATGCATATCATGTACACTGAACAAAAAAATGTAATGTTCATATAAGGAAATCCAGTCAATTGAAATACATTAATTTGGCCCGAATCTATGGATTTCACATGACTGGGAATATAGATATGCATATGTTGGTTTTTCGAAAAACCATTTAGTATCCGGTGTGACCACCATTTGCCTCATGCAGCCTGTGGAATGTTGACCCACTCTTCAATGGCTGTGCGAAGTTGCTGGATATTGGTGGGAACTGGAAAACGCTGTCGTACACGTCGATCCAGAGCATCCAAAACATGCTCAATGAGTGAAATGTCTGGTGAGTATGCAGGCCATGGAAGAACTGGGACATTGTGGACTACAGGAAAAAGCGGGCCGAACAGGCCCCCATTAACATTGACGGGGCTGTAGTGGAGCGGGTCATGAGTTTCAAGTTCCTTGGTGTCTACATCACCAACAAATTGTCATGGTCCAAACAGACCAAGACAGTCATGAAGAGGGCACGACAACACCTTTTCCTCCTCAGGAGACTGAAAAGATTTGGCATGGGTCCCCAGATCCTCAATTTCTACAGCTGCACCATCGAGAGCATCCTGACCGGTTGCATCACCGCCTGGTATGGCAACTGCTCGGCATCTGACCGTAAGGCACTACAGAGGGTAGTGTGTACAGCCCAGTACATCACTGGGGCCACACTTCCTACCATCCAGGACCTATATACTAGGCGTGTCAGAGAAAAGCCCCAAAAATTGTCAGACTCCAGTCACCCAAGTCATACACTGTTCTCTCCGCTACTGCATGGTAAGCGGTACTGGAGCGCCAAGTCTAGGACCAAGAGGCTCCTTAACAGCTTCTACCCCCAAGCCATAAGACTGCTGAACAATTCATCAAATGGTCACCCGGACTATTTACATCTGTTGTATTTGGTGCATGTGACAAATAAAGTTTTATTTGATTGTGTACAGATCCTTGGTACATGGGAATGTGCATTATCATGCTGAAACATGAGGTGACATGGCGGTGGCGGTGGATGGACATGGCGGTGGATGAATGGCACGACAATGGGCATCAGGATCTTGTCACTGTATCTCTGTGTATTCAAATTGCCATCAATAAAATGCAATTGTATTCGATGTCTGTAGCTTATGCCTGCCCCATACCATAACCCCACCACCACTATGGGCCCCTGTGTTCACATCGTTGACATCAGCTCGCCCACACGACTGCATACACGCTGTCTGCCATCTGCCCAGTATAGTTGAAACCGGGATTCAGCTGCGAAGAGCACGCTTCTCCAGCGTGCCAGTGGACATCGAAGGTGAGCATTTGCCCACTGAAGTCGGTTACGAAGTCGAACTGCAGTCCGGTCAAGACCTTGGTGAGGACCACAAGCACGCAGATCCGCTTCCCTGAGACGGTTTCTGACATTTGTGCAGAAATTCATCGGTTGTGCAAACCCACAGTTTCATCAGCTGTCCGGGTGGCTGGTCTCAGACGATCCCGCAGGTGAAGAAGCCAGATGTGGAGGTCCTTGGCTGGCGTGGTTACACGTGGTCTGCAGTTGAGGCCGGTTGGACGTACTGCCAAATTCTCTAAAACAACCTTGGAGGCGGCTTATGGTAGAGAAATTAACATTTAATGCTCTGGCAACAGCTCCGGAGGACATTCCTGCAGTCAGCATGCCAATATCATGCTCACTCAGAACTTGACATTTTTGGCATTGTGTTGTGTGACAAAACTGCACATTTTAGAGTGTCCTTTTATTGTCCCCAGCACAAGGTGCACCTGTATAATGATCATGCTATTTAATCAGCTTCTTGATATGCCACACCTGTCAGGTGGATGGATTATCTTGGCAAAGGAGAAATGCTCACTAACAGGGATGTAAACACAATTGTGCTAAACTTTTTAGAGAAATACGCTTTTTGTGCATATGAAGAATTTTTGTTCAGTGTATTTCATGATTTATCCACTTTGTGTAATACCCGTTCTCCATTCTATCCCCTCAATTTTCCAACAGGTGATATTCCACTACCGCTCCAGCCTGTGTGATGGCACGGTGCTGGATGACTCCAGGACCATGGGGGGCCGGAGCAAGCCCATGGAACTCATCTTGGGGAAGAAGTTCAAGCTGGCCGTGTGGGAGCGAGTCATTGCCACCATGAGGGAGGGAGAGGTGGCAGATTTCACATGTGACGTCAAGGTGGGTCGCCCAACTTAATATGGTTGACTTGGATGGATTAGAGACTGTTACATCTGTACACACATACAATTTGTGGCAAAAACATTGACCGTTATGGAATTTTACAAGGGTTTGTCAATATGTTTTGTTAACTGTTTCCCTTCAGAGAACTGCCTTAATTGTACTTTCATAACCACCAGTCCCTCAATTTGTCCCAGTGAATGTAATGTAACCATCCTCTTTCCTTCTCTTTCTCTCCCTGCAGCACACAGCCCTATACCCGCTGGTGTCCCAGTCCCTGAGGAACATCAGTGCAGGGAAGGACCCCCTGGAGGGCCAGAGACACTGCTGTGGCATTGCTCAGATCCACTCACACCACTCCCTGGGCCACTGTGACCTCGACAAGCTCCAGGCCAACCCTCAGCCCCTGGTCTTCACCCTGGAGCTCATGGAGGTGAGGGGAGGGGGGGGGGGGGGGCTTATTTCTTCTCCATTAGGGGGAGTCTGGTTCCTCTCAAGGTTTCTTCCATCCAGGGAATTTTCCTTGCCACGGTGCTACTGCTTATTTCTTACAGCAAAGCATCTTCCTTGCCTGGGGCGCTAAGTAAATGGACATCTGTCTCACCTAGATGGTTAAATGAACTCTGAACTTCGACCATGACCTCAAGAGGAGGATGGCACCCTTCCTTTCAAAGTTTATGTCCTCAAGAGTTTTTCCTTTGCCACTGTGCTACTGCTTGCTTTTTGGGGGTCAAAGCCTGGTTACTGTAAAAGCATTTTGTGATAACAGTTTTTGTTAAAAGCACTACATCAAAATGTTTTCTATCTGTTTTATCACCCAAGCAGCACTCATGCCCCTTTCAGTTCACTGCATAAATACATTTTGATGGAATAATATGATTGACGCCTCTCTCCCAGGTTTTGACGCCCGGCTCGTTCAGACTGGACATCTGGGCGATGACGGACGACGAGAAGCTGGAGGTGGTGCCTCAGATCCACGTGGAGGGTAACGCCCTGTACAAGAAGGGCGACGTGAAGGAGGCGGCCGAGAAATACCACAACGCCATCGCCTGTCTGAAGAACCTGCAGATGAAGGTAAACCTTTCTGACTTCAAACCTGGTCCCCATGCTTTTTGGGGTATTTTTATTTAGTAGGGTAACATTTAGAGCACTTCAGACAAATGCTTTTCATTTAGCTGAGATAACTAGCCATTCTGCTTGTCACGTCAAATGAGATCTATGCATTCCCCGTCTATAGAACGTCTTAACCACACTAAGTAAGTGTCTAGTCTTCTAACTCCTCCCAATCCTTGGCCCCACCTCCAATCAGGAGCGTCCGGGCGATGAGGGGTGGATCAAGCTGGACCTGATGATCACGCCCCTGATGCTGAACTACTGCCAGTGTCAGCTGATCCAGGGTCAGTACTACGAGGTGCTGGACCACTGCTCCTCCATCCTCTCCAAATACGAGGGTGAGTCACAAACTTCTGAATACATTCAGGTGTAGCCCTGCCCTAGGATCAAGTGGAGATGCTGAATTCACATAACAATAAGCTATGCTCTGAAAGCGAATGTGTAATTTTTTGCAGCACTGTCATTACTTAAGGCAATCCCTTTTAAAAATAAACATTTGTTACTTTTGCTGTTCTGTTTTATCGGTCTACAGCAGGCTTGTTGCTAGTGAATGACAAGTCCTTTTGAAGTGTTATTGCTTACTAACAGCTGCTTAACCTAAATGTGTGTAAACTTAACATTTGAACACACCAGTCTCTTTCCCATTGACACACTCTTGCCTCCCACCCCCACAGACAACGTGAAGGCCTACTTCAAGCGGGCCAAGGCCCACGCGGCGGTGTGGAACGAGACGGAGGCGCGGGCCGACTTTGCCAAGGTGGTGGAGCTGGACCCGTCGCTGGGGCCCTCGGTGGCTAAGGAGCTGAGGGCCATGGAGGAGAGGATCCGCTCCAAGGAGAAGGAGGAGAAGGGCCGCTACAAGAGTCTGTTCAGCTACGACAGCAACGCCCCGGCCACCGCTACCACGGTGAGTAGCCGAGTACCTTCTAGAAGTTTCTCTTAGAATCTGGGCCCATATTAAAACAGCATCTAAGAGTAGGAGTCCCTATAATATAATTGATTATAATCTAATAGGCCAAACTAATCTATATCAGCACTCATACATGAACGCTATTTGAGTGCTTTTCCCAGATATAGAATCAGATTTCCCGCTGTGAAGAAAATATCTACCCTTTTACTACTGAAATGAATGATCCATCTGTCTTTACACTAATTGATGTATTTTTAAATTGGCAGTATTTCATCCCTTATTAGTTTTGAATGACTAATTATGTAATGTTGTACTTTTTGAATGTCTAACACTGTGTTATGCACTCTTTTAGGGTTGAATTAAGAAGACGTTTATTTTTGTTATAAAGAAGAGCGGAGGAGCAGTTGTGGACACATTGCTGACACGTTTAGTTTTATCCACACATCAAAGCCATATTCAGTTTCCCCATGAAATATCACTTTCGCAATGCCCTCAAAACCCACACGCCACTCGCATGGCACATATTCTCCGTCTAGATTCAATTTTATCTTTTATAGAACGACGTTACACACCCAAACAAATGTACCCTCCACACCAATAGACTTTCAAAGTTCAGCTTTCAACCTACCGCAAACAGCCAGTTACATCACACATGCAGCGAAAGCACAGGAATACGCAGGAGATCCTCCACTTCTGGCAGTATGACTGGGACGTCAACTTAGGAGACAATCATAAGATATATGATATGTGTGGACACTAGAGCAGTCTCCACCATTTCCCTCTTGTTCACCCCTTTCTTATTTACCCATATTAATGTTCTATATATGACTATCCCAAGTTATTTACTTTCATCTTCACTTGTATCTATTATTGTTATGTTATTATGACTGTATTACATTTCATTTGCTAATCTGTGTCTTTGTAGTCCTGTATATTTTAAGATGAGATATTTGTAATGGACTGTTTTGCTCTCAACTCAACCACCACCCCAACCCCACTTGCCTTTTGGTCAGTCGAACAGAGCTAATGATTTGCCAAGTCATTGGCATCAGTGAGTGTAATTTTGATAGTGGCTATCATTTTGGCCCCTAGCTCATTCCTGTGTTCAACGAACTGAAAGGACTGGATAGGGGAAGGCAATATGGCGGAGGCTCGACTTAGACTACTCCTTCCAGGCCTCCAATAGTCACTGAAAGGGTAGAGATGGAACCGGGGCGATGACTCACTGGCAAGCATCAAGTAGAAGGTCAAGAGAGCCTCTTCTGTAGTGCCCATTTTCCTAGGTTTGCACATCAAACGACTGACACAGCTCGTCATACCAGCATTTAACTCATTTGTCCCTTGTATTTGTGAAAATTGTATCAAAGGGTCACCATGACTTGACTCAAGTGTCAGTTGTATGAAATTGGTGTTCTTATCTAGCCTGGTTGAAGCAGAGTAAATGCTACACTCAACATTGTTTTCATTGGTGAGCAGTGTTCAACCTGGTTTAACCAGGCTACTTATCATGCCTTCTATAAAATGTCTACGGCGGGACAGCGAGGAGTGCTTTTTGCAGCCATCTTTTGCTGTTATGTTATGACTGAGAAGCCAAATAAAGAGGTGCAACTCTTACTAATGTGTTCGTAGTGGTACCCACCCGTGACCCCATGTTTACGTGTCAGCACGCTCACCCCCTTCATCAATATCTCCACACACACACACAGTCCCTATAGAAAGTTTACACCCCCTTTTAAAATGTTCACCTTTTGTTGCCTTATAGCCTGGAATTAAAATGCTTTTTTTATCCACTGATCATCGCATCCTACCCCACAACTTCCAAGTGAAAAAAATATATTTTTGAAAATCAAAAATTGTGAACTGATAGCTTGCTTGGATAAGCATCCACCTCCCTTGTAATAGCAATCCTGAATTAGCTCCGGTGTAACCAATCACCTTCAAAATCACACACACCAAGTTAACTGGCCTCCACCTGTGTTAAATTGTAGTGATTCACATGATTTCAGGATAAATTTAGCAGTTCCTGCAGGTTCCCTCCGAGCGGTAGTGAATTGCAAAGCAAACACTCAACCATGAGCTTTCAAATGAACTCCGGGACAGATCAGAGGATGGGTATAAAAATAATTCAAAGGCCTTGAATATCCCATGGAGCATGGTCAGGACGATTATTAATAAGTGAAAGGTGTATAGCACCACCAAGACCCTGCCTAGATCAGGCTGCCCTCCAATCTGGATGACTGATCAGAGAGGCTACCTGGAGTCCGATGAAACTTTGAAAGAGCAACAGGCTTTTATGGCCAAGACTGGTCATGTATCATAGGGTGGCAAGAAGGAAGCCGTTACTCAAAGAAGCCCATCTTGAAACAGTTTTGAAGTATGTAAAAAAACACAAGAGATCGTAGCTGTGGCAAAGGGTTTTGTGGTCTGACTAAACTAAAATGTAACTTTTTGGCCTAAATGCAAAATGTTACATTTGTCGCAGACCCAACACATAGTGGTGGCAGCATCATGTTATGGGGATGTTTCTCATCGTCAGGGACTTATCAGGATAGAACAGAAAAGGAGCACAGAAAAGTCCTTGAGGAAAACGTGCTGCCCTCTGCAAGAAAGCTTAAACTGGGACAGATGTTCACCTTTCAGCATGACAACGACCCGAAGCGCATAGCCAAAGCTACAATGAAGTGGCTAAGGAATAAAAAGGTCAAGTCCTTAAGTGGCCCAGTCAGAGCACAGACCTATATCCAATCAATAATTTGTGGCATGACTAAGATTTCTGTCCAACGCTCCCCAGAGAACTTGCCAGAGCTTGGACAGTTTTGTAAAGAATGGTCAGACATTGTCAAATCTAGGTGTGCAAAGTTGGTAGAGACCTATCCCAACAGACTCACAGCTGTAATTGCTTCCAAAGGTGCTTCCACCAAGTATTAACTCAGGGGGTGGAGACTTATCCAATTATATTTTTCTAAACACAAAAATGTGCCTTAAATGTGTAGAATATGGGGTGTAGATATGTGGGCAAAAAAATGCTTATTTTAAATGCATGAAACAGGCACTGACAACATGTGAAAAGTTCAAGGGCGTGTAGACTTTCTACAGGCACTACATCACAGGAGGCTGCTGAGGGGAGGACGGCTCACGATAATGGCTGGAACAGAGCAAACTAAATGGCATCAAACATGTTAATCGTGTGTTTGATATCATCCCACGCATTGCACTCCAGACATTACCTCCCCAATTAAGGTGTAACCAACCTGTGCACTGCATACAAATGAAACTAACACTCGCTTTTTTAATTGGAAAACTTTTCATTTTATTCAATTTTTGAAGTACAGAACTGCAAAAATTGGGTTTACAAAATTACCATACTAACAAAATTGATTTCAGGTGTATAGGGAGGTAATAGTTAATTGGGTGGAGGATGAAGGGCAAGGAAAGCTTGACTGTATGCAGCAAATAGAGGGTGCTATGACAGCAGGAAATGTAAGCATTTCACAGAAAGGTTGTATTCAGTGCATGTGACAAATAAAGTTTGATTTGATGTGTGTAGGGTGGTAGCATGTGGAACAGAGCACTGGGTATTTTCAAGATCCTGTAAAGCCTTGTTCACATCAAATCCATTTTTTTTTTGCATATCGGATTCAAAACATTTTTCCTGCAGTCTGAACAGTCAAATAGCACATAGGAATAGGATATTTTAAGCCACCTACAAATCTGATTCCTGGCCATGCGACTTGTCTGAATGGTCAAATCTGATTGATTTGCCCTCAAGTGTTTAAAAAAAACTTTTGGCATATCTTGTTGCTTGCTAGCTACACTTGACAAGAACGTGCCAACTAACTAGCCTATTAATCGTTTACAAATAAATGAGTGAATGTGCTAGAAAGATAAACAGCTACCTAGTTAGTTGACTGCTGTGTCTAGCCAAACAACACTTGTTTTGAAAGTATCTTAACCTGAGGCTTTTAAAGTGTTCTTACACTATGATTTTGAACATTCAAAGCAACTGGGAAATGTTCATTGCAGGCATTGTCACCTTCGCTTGCTACATAACTTCTGAGTGATAGGAAGCACCAACACCACTGCGCGCACACAGCCCTCATTACTATGACAACTAGCACAGCCATGTCAGTAAATGACTGCTGTCTGAACACACACCTCTGATTTGGTCACTTAACTTGCTGTTTGGACAGTCAGTTTTGCAAAACAAAACTGATTTGAGCATTAAGGCCTGCAGTGTGAACAAGGCTTAAGTGTTGCTTACTGTAAAACAATGGTGAATTGAACCTTTGGTTAAGTGGTGTCAGTATAGCAGCTAAGAGAAAGATTCAGAGTATCAAACTCAGACATTTCATTATGGCGTAGTTTTCAATAATCTACCTGAACTGGACAACCCGAATCAGACAATATTTACCAGGCCCTCGTGGTGCCTATGAAACCGATATAAGTTACAGAATGTTCTGAGAGCGAACTGTCCTACAACTGCAAAATGTGTTACACATTCTGAACACACCCCATAGGCAACGTGAGAGGCTACATGGAGGAGGGAATGGAACAAGGGAAGGTTACAAGTTCAGTCAGGATAACGAAGACGTGACACATGAGGCCTGTACAGAGACGAGGGACGGGGGGATTCTGCAAAGGGTTATGTGCGAGCGCTCCTCTCCGTCTCTGCCAGACACTCCCTGACCAGCGCCCTCGCGTGAATGATACCTAGAAGACAGATCAACAACATCACAAGTTGGGATTTATAACTTTTACTTCATGTGTGGAGATTTCCACATTTAACCTGAATGTGAATTCAAATGCAGGTATTTCCAGGTAAACTCATATGGAATAAGTAGGCCTACCTGTGTAAGATGTGCCATCATTTCTGACCTTCTGGTATTCTTTGGTTTGTTACATTTCGTTGATTGGTAAAATCATGTCACTAAGTATAGGTGCCATGTGAATAGGGAAAAATGGGATCCTTGGGACTAACTGTCACCTCAGTGAAGTTGAAATGTGTTAAGGTTAGGGTTTAGGGTAGGGATGTCCCAAGGAGCCCAGATCACCATGCGAGTAGAGAACAAAATGGCCGTCGTGTGAGAAGCATGGGTGAAATGTTTGTTTCATTGAAAAGCATTTACTTCAGTAATTATTCATAAGA